>NC_054470.1:205361412-205573912 GCF_017639515.1 Carcharodon carcharias | reverse complement strand
CCCAAAATCCAAAAAGTCACCCCAAAAATGCACTTTTTGTGGGAATCTGAAATATTTCTCACTCGCCCATCTTGTCTGTGCTTTTACAAATCTATGGCCTTGCAGCCTTTTGGAAGCATTGGGTGCTGCTTATTGTAAACTCATGCATTTTTCACCAAATTTTTCAATCCTAACCTTCACCCTTACCATTACCTTAATTATAATGCATTTATGGTAGTGTATAAAAGCAAAAAACTGTGGATGCTGGAAATCCAAAACAAAAATAAAAATACCTGGAAAAACTCAGCTGTCAGACTTGCTGAGTTTTTCCAGGTATTTTTATTTTTGTTATGGTAGTGTGTACATTTGTTTGCTGCATTTTCTAACCCTAACTCTAACCTTCACATCCATCCTTATCCTAACCCTAATCCTAACAACTAATTGTCAGAAATATGTCAAAATGTGTCCACAAACCCCCAAAGCCACTTTTTGTTTCTGAAAACACCATTTTTTATTTGTATATATGATATTGCAAGCCTATGGACTAGCAGTCAAGTAGAGCAAAGCAGTTTTATTTCCTACATATGTAAATTTGCAGCATTTTCTAACCCTACCCCTCACATCCACTGTCAATTAACTTCAATTATGTGGATAGATTGGAGGAGTTGGGGTTGGAGAAGAGAAAGCTGAGCGGTGATTTATCACAAAATCTAGATTTACCTGTTTGTTGGGTGGAAGGTCAGCAACTCCAAGTCCCAATAGGCCTTCGGAGTTTGCATGTGCTCAGACCAGGTATGGGTGGCGCATATGCAAACTGGCATTTTGAAGCTTTTCAGGCCAAGGATGGGCTCGATGTATAAAGAAAAGAATGTGAAAGCCTGGATCATGTGACCAAGAAGTGGGCACTATAATTGATAGGAGTCCCAGGTAGGGGAGAAGGAGAGATATCAAAGGAAGTTCCCGGCAGGGGATAGTGAGAGGGTATTGGGACATATCCCAGTTAAAAAGGATTAGGAGCAAAGTGAGAGGTTCCAAATAGTTAAAAAATGGTGTAACTAACAGACTTTAAGTAAAGAGGGCTCAGGAAAAGTCGTGAAAGATTGAAGAAGGCAGAGGAGGTTCATGACTCTGTGCTGTGGGCCACAGGGGTGAAGGTACCCTTTTAGAGCAGTAACGTTCTGCTTGGCACAACTGAAGGGCTGAAGCTGTGCTTGTGAGTTGGTTCTGGAGTACTGACTCCAAGGGGGATTAAATAATGGGGAATGGGAATGAAACCCTGCAAGGTGCACTATCGTTGAGGTGGCCTGAGTTGGAGCGACATTTGAACAGAATTCCAAGGCGAGATCTTCAAAGTGAAGAGTGGAATTCCTCATGAGATTCAGAGGTTCAATGAGATTGGTTCACTCCCAATGTTTACTGATGTCTGGGGTTGCTGAGAAATCCAAATGATTTGTTTTGGTCACATTTGTTATTTAGTGTGCTGTATAGTTTGTCCAGCCACCATATGCCTGTTAATCCACATGTATCTCGTATTAACCTTGAATGTTAGTATATAAAATAAATATTGTAAATTGTTTCATCTTTCTAACATTGCAAAGTTTATTTTTGTTAGCTCAAAACCCATGGAATCCTGTAGCTTTATTCTCTCAGCAAGTATCTGGAATCTCAAACCTTATTTAGTTTAAACAAAAAGTTATTGGTTCCTAACGAGGTCATATCAAGGCTTGGAGGTCTAGTCCAGGATCATAACAGACTTGGTAGAAGAATTCAAGGTCATGAAGGATATGGACAGAATGGATTGAGAAACTAACCCAAACCCTAATGCTAACAAAAAACCCTAAGCATAACCCTAACACAAACCCGAATCCTAATCCTAAACCTAACACAAGCAATATCCCTAATCCTAACACAAACCCTAACCCTACCAGAAACCCTAACCCAAACATAACCCTAACCCTAGCCTTAACGCAAACCCTAACCATAACCCTAACCTGAACACAAACCATAAACCAAACCCTAACCTTAACTCCTAACCCTAAACCCTAACCGTAACCCTCACCCTAATCCCTAAACCCTAACCGGAACCCCTAACCCCTAAACCTAACTCCAACCCCTAACTATAATGCCCTAACCCTAACCCTAATATGCTAACCTTAACCCACTAACTCTAACCCTAATACCCTAACCTCTAACCCTAATGCCCTAACGTTAAACCCTAAATGTAACCCTAACCCAAACCCTGACACTAACATCCACACTCTCGCCCTAACCCCAACTCTCTAACCCAAACCCTCTCACCGTAATCCTACCCCATCCCCTAATCCTAACCTAAACCCAGACATACCACTAACCCAAATGCAGTACTATGTGGCTATGTGACCCAAAATCCAAAAAGACAGTTTTAAAGAAATGGCAATAGAAGCAAAAGTGAGGCCTGTGGAAAATCATTTTGATGCAGTGAGTGGTTAAAGTTTGGAATGAACTGACTAAGAGTGTGTTGGAAGTAGGTTCAATGAAGGTATTCAAAAGGGAAGTAGACTGTTATGTGATAAGGAAGGATGTTCAGAGTTATGGGGGAATGGCCCTAGGTGAATTGTTCATTTGGAGAGCCAGTGCAGACACAATGGGCTGAATGGCCACCTTTGGTGCTGTAACAATTCTTTGATTTTTAAGCCTGGCAGCATGCCAAGTGGTCTCAGGCTTTGGGTTTCCCCCTTCAGTCTTTGTGGAGGTGTGAGTTCCAGTCCCAAACCTTCTACCACTTCTGTTGATTTATTTTTTGGACAGTCCACCAAACACGATCTTTCACAGGAGTACCACAAGAGCACAGTTCCTACACCTGACATCTGGCACTCATAGAGTACAATGTCTTTGATGCCCCTATTTCAGCATCAAGCTTGCATGATGAGCAAATGTTTGGGCCCTGCTTACAAGGTTGCCAATAAGACCAATCTTATTGTGTTTCGAACTGTAAGAATCCCAACGCATGTATTGATTCGTGAAGGTAGGCTTTTGGTAGACTGTGGTAGAGAACCCCCTGGCAGATTTCTCAACAAGCATGTCAAGGAAATGGGAAACAAAAACAGAATTACCTGGAAAAACTCAGCAGGTCTGGCAGCATCGGCGGAGAAGAAAAAAGTTGACATTTCGAGTCCTCATGACCATTCAACAGAACTGAGTGAATCTTAGGAAAGGGGTGAAATATAAGCTGGTTTAGGTGGGCCGGGAGGGGTGGAGAAGAGAAGTGGGGGGGTGGTGTGGTTGTAGGGACAAGCAAGCATTGATAGGAGCAGATCATCAAAAGATGTCACAGACAAAAGAACAAAAGAACATATAGGTGTTGAAGGTGGTGATATTATCTAAACGAATGTGCTAATTAAGAATGGATGGTAGGGCATTCAAGGTACAGCTCTAGTGGGGGTGGGGTGGAAAGGCTAGCAGGGCAAAAAAGATTTAAAAATAATGGAAATAGGTGGGAAAAGAAAAATCTATATAAATTATTGGAAAAAACAAAAGGAAAGGGGAAGAAACAGAAAGGGGGTGGGGATGGAGGAAAGAGTTCAAGATCTAAAGTTGTTGAACTCAATATTCAGTCTGCAAGGCTGTAAAGTGGCTAATCGGAAGATGAGGAGCTGTTCCTCCAGTTTGCGTTGGGCTTCACTGGAACAATGCAGCAAGCCAAGGACAGACATGTGGGCAAGAGAGCACGGTGGAGTGTTAAAATGGCAATCGACAGGGAGGTTTGGGTCACTCTTGCGGATAGACCGCAGATGTTCTGTAAAGCGGTCACCCAGTTTACGTTTGGTCTCTCCAATGCAGAGGAGACCGCATTCGGAGCAACGAAAGCAGTAGACTAGGTTGGGGGAAATGCAAGTGAAATGCTGCTTCACTTGAAAGGAGTGTTTGGGCCTTTGGACAGTGAGGAGAGAGGAAGTGAAGGGGCAGGTGTTACATCTTTTGCGTGAGCATGGGGAGGTGCCATAGGTGGGGGTTGAGGAGTAGGGAGTGATGGAGGAATGGACCAGGGTGTCCCAGAGGGAACGATCTCTACGGAATGCCGCCAAGGGGGGTGAAGGGAATATGTGTTTGGTGGTGGCATCATACTGGAGTTGGCGGAAATGGAGGAGGATGATCCTTTGAATGGTGAGGCTGGTGGGGTGATAAGTGAGGACAAGGGGGACCCTATCATGTTTCTGGGAGGGAGGAGGAGGCGTGAGGGCGGATGCGAGGGAGATGGGCCGGACACGGTTGATGGCCCTGTCAACAACCGTGGGTGGAAAACCTCGGTTAAGGAAGAAGGAGGACATGTCAGAGGAACTGTTTTTGAAGGTAGCATCATCAGAACAGATGCGACGGAGGCGAAGGAACTGAGAGAATGGAATGGAGTCCTTACAGGAAGCAGGGTGTGAGGAGCTGTAGTCGAGGTAGCTGTGGGAGTCTGTAGGCTTGTAATGGATATTGGTGGACAGTCTATCATCAGAGATTGAGACAGAGAGGTCAAGGAAGGGAAGGGAAGTGTCAGAGATGGATCATGTGAAAATGATGGAGGGGTGGAGATTGGAAGCAAAATTAATAAATTTTTCCAAGTCCCGACGAGAGCATGAAGCAGCATCGAAGTAATCATCAATTTACCGGAGAAAGAGTTGTGTAAGGGGGCCGGAGTAAGACTGGAACAAGGAATGTTCCACATAGCCCATAAAGAGACAGGCATAGATGGGGCCCATGTGGGTACCCATAGCCACACCTTTTATTTGGAGGAAGTGAGAGGAGTTGAAGGAGAAATTGTTCAGTGTGAGAATAAGTTCAGCCAGACGGAGGAGAGCAGTGGTGGATGGGGATTGTTCAGGCCTCTGTTCGAGGAAGAAGCTAAGGGCCCTCAGACCATCCTGGTGGGGGATGGAGGTGTAGAGGGATTGGACATCCATGGTGAAGAGGAAGCGGTTGGGGCCAGGGAACTGGAAATTGTTGACGTGACATAAGGTGTCAGAGGAATCACAGATGTAGGTGGGAAGGGTCTGGACAAGGGGAGAGAGAAGGGAGTCAAGATAACGAGAAATGAGTTCCGTGGGGCAGGAGCAAGCTGACACGATTGGTCTACCGGGACAGTTCTGTTTGTGGATTTTGGGTAGGAGGTAGAAGCGGGCCGTCCGAGGTTGGGAGACTATGAGATTGGAAGCTGTGGGAGGAAGATCTCCAGAGGAGATGAGGTCAGTGACAGTCCTGGAAACAATGGCTTGATGTTCAGTGGTGGGGTCATGATCCAGGGAGAGGTAGGAGGAAGTGTTTGCGAGTTGACACTCAGCCTCTGCGAGGTAGAGGTCAGTGCGCCAGAAAACAACAGCACCACCCTTGTCAGCTGGTTTGATGACAATGTTGGGATTGGACCTGAGAGAACGGAGTGCAGTAAGTTCAGAGAGAGACAGATTAGAATGGGTGAGAGGAGCAGAGAAATTGAGACCACTAATGTTGCGCCGACAGTTCTCAATGAAAAGATCAAGATAAGGTAAGAATCCAGAGGCAGAGGTCCAGGTGGAGGGAGAATATTGGAGGCGGGTAAAAGGATTCGTTGACCGGGGAGAGGACTTTTGCCCAAAGAAGTGAGCCAGGAGACGAAGACGGCAGAAGAAGAGTTCAGCATCGTGCCGAGCCCGAAATTCATTCGTCAGAGAGGGGAAGGTCAGGGGGTATAGTGAATACACGGCCAGGGCTGGGATTGGAAGATGGGGTGGGGACGGAGGGACAGGCAGGGGTGGAGGGTCCTAGATGGGTGTTGGTATCGATGAGTTGTTGGAGCTTGCATTCCTTAGCACTTGAGAGAAAGAGAAAAAGTTTCTTGTTGAGGCGTTGGATGAGACGAAGAATAAAATGAAACTGGGGGCACGCGCAGCTTTGAAAAAGGGTGCGGTGGTGCTGCTGAAGGGAAAGGTCGAGTGTGTTCATATGGTGGCGCATGGCACTGAGTGTGGATCTCAGAATGTGACGGGAACAGCAGTCCGAGAAACGTTTTATGTCCCGGAGATACCTGTAATCCTGGGTGGGTTCAAAACAAGAGGGATGGAATTTCAGTTGAAATCCATGTGGGGTAAGTCGGAGACGGAGACAGTCACTGAGAAAGGAGATATGGCTGCGAAAGCGGGTTTTAGTAAACACCTTGTCAAACACCAGGAGAGAAATGGAAAACAATGAAGGTGAACAAGGCAAAAGAGAGATATGGAAATCTTATCGCAGAGAGGAACAGAACTTCTTCAAGGTAGGCATTCCTTGAAGAGGAGTGGCAGTCAATTAAACAAAGAGATAAAAACAAAAAACTGCAGATGCTGGAAATCCAAAACAAAAATAGAATTACCTGGAAAAACTCAGCAGGTCTGGCAGCATCGGCGGAGAAGAAAAAAGTTGATGTTTCAAGTCCTCATGACCCTTAAACAGAACTGAGTGAATCTTAGGAAAGGGGTGAAATATAAGCTGGTTTAAGGTGGGGGGAGGGGGGGGTGAAGAGAAGTGGGGAGGGGGTGGAGGGACAAGCAAGCAGTGATAGGAGCAGATCATCAAAAGATGTCACAGACAAAAGAACAAAAGAACACAGAGGCGTTGAAGGTAGTGATATTATCTAAATGAATATGCTAATTAAGAATGGATGGTAGGGCACTCAAGGTACAGCTCTAGTGGGGGTGGGGTGGAAAGACTAGCAGGGCATAAAGATTTAAAAATAATGGAAATAGGTGGGAAAGAAAAATCTATATAAATTATTGGAAAAAACAAAAGGAAGGGGGAAGAAACAGAAAGGGGGTGGGAATGGAGGAAGGAGTTCAAGATTTAAAGTTGTTGAACTCAGTATTCAGTCCGCAAGGCTGTAAAGTGCCTAGTCGGAAGATGCGGTGCTGTTCCTCCAGTTTGCGTTGGGCTTCTCTGGAACAATGCAGCAAGCCAAGGACAGACATGTGGGCAAGAGAACAGGAAATGGGAGTTCATTTGATTGCTCCATTTCAAAAGTGAATTTGCGTGCAGGATGGAGCCCAATAAGGCATGTAAGGAAATTATTGTTATCCTAAATTAAATGAGAAGAGGTATGTGCTGAGTTTGAACTCCTCAAGCATTATGTTATCAGAAGAAATGCATGTCATTTTTAATGACAGGTCCAATTTCATATTCATTGGCTTTGCTACTCATTAATGACCTGGCTCGAAAGTGAGCTAAAAACAATGCTAGACCCACTTGTGTAAGAGCAATGAGCTACTACGTGGTATATAATGACAGGGTCCATCCTCACAGTTCACTACATCTACATATGTATGGGCTGCCCAAGACACAGAAAAATGATGTACCTTTACACCCTATCTTATCTATGACGGCTTGGCACAGTATGAATTTGCCAAATGGTTGGGCAAATTATTGTGACTCATTTTGAGCAAGTTTTCCACATTCATAACGAAGGGCTCCTTTACATTTGCGAAGGCCGTACATGTTATAACACAGCAGATGGTAAAGGCTGAGTTATTTAAAATCCCAGAGGGAAACATTAAACAACTGTCATAACTTATATTTTCAATTGGAATGTTTGAGGTGCAACTCTGAATTCAGAAATGAAATCACCAAACCTCCAGAGGTTTTTTTATATAAATTAAATTAAACATTTATTAATTTTAACAAGAAATTAAACACATACACATCTACAAATTACTACCATAATAACTATTAAACAACTCCCCAAATTAATCACTCCCAGGTAATCTTCCACAAGGCAACAATAATCCATAGACTTAAACAAATACCAAGCAAAGCACATTTTAACTTATGAATTCAAAATGAAGTTCCTTTTCATTTCTTCCTTCACAGAGACAGTGGGTTTACAGGCTGCTTAGACTTCACATGACTCTAACCCACACACAGAACTATTTTCTGTATATACCTTGCCTTTTTGTCTGCACTGGAGTGCTTCTCTGGGCTGCAGTGGAGTGCTTAAGTTGGAGTTCAGTGACTGAGGGAATTTAAGGGTTAATTTCTCTCTAAAGTCTAGTCTTTCTTTAATTTAATAATTAACTGAAAGTCACTGTTTGGGTTGGAAGAAGGTGAGTTTTAGGCCAGCTTTAAAACAGGGTTTATACAGGCTCTGCTTGCAGCTACACCTAGTTAATTAGATAACTGGCTTAAACAAGTTTTCAGAGGCCAGATTCAGAGAATATAAAAACAGGCCATCTTATAGTGCTGACTTTGCACCGGAGTGCTGCTCTGAGCTGCAGTAGAGTGCTTAAGTTGGAGTTTGGTGACTGAGGGAGTTCGGTGAGGAAGGAACGAGGCGATCCTTTGAGTACCGTGAGAATGGTCAGGTAGTTCCAGGGAGTAGAGTTCCAAAGCAGTGAGTATAAAAACCTTACCTCGGGGATTCGTGGCCTAGTTCCAGGGAGTAGAGTCGGAGGGCGGAGTTCCAGAGCGGTGAGTATAAAAACCTTACCTCGGGGATTTGTGGCCTAGTTCCAGGGAGCAGAGTCGGAGGGCGGATCTTGGGTCTTAAAAAAAAATAAAAAAATAAAAATTAAAAGTGGTGTCACGGTAAATCTGTGACCTGATTGGCTGCTATGGAATCTACACTGAATCTGAAACTAAAACATTGTTAAACTAATTAAACCAAATAAATTAATTACTTAATTAATAAGTAGAGGGTATCTAGACTAGAAGCAGGGGATTACTGTTCTTAGAATTTAGCATTTATAGTAAAAATCTAGCCCTAGGGAATGTATAGTTAATAAGGAGTCAATAAGCGGTTCTTAGATTTAAATTAATTTATGAAATAGTTTTAGAAATGGCAGTTGCTGGGGTGAAGTGATTCACCTGTGGGATGTGGGAAATCTGTGATGCTTCAAGTGTCCCGGACAACTACATCTGCAGGAAGTGTACCCAATTGCAGCTCCTCACAGACCACATGGATCAGTTGGAGCAGCAGTTGGATGCACTTAGGAGCATTCAGGTGGCGGAAAGCGTCATTGACAGGAGTTTTGCAGATGTGGTCACACCCAAGGTACAGACAGATAGATGGGTGACCGCTAGAAGGGGCAGGCAGTCAGTGCAGAAATCCCCTGTGGCTGTCCCTTTCTCTAACAGGTATACCGTTTTGGATACTGTTGGGGGAGAGAGCCTATCAGGGGAAAACAACAGCAGTAGCCAGAGCAGTGGCACCATGGCTGGCTCTGTTGTTCATCAGGGGAGGTCAAAGCACCGAAGAGCAATTGTCAGAGGGCACTCTATAGTCAGGGGCTCAGATAGGCGCTTCTATGGTTGTGAAAGAGATACCAGGATGGTATGTTGCCTCCTTGGTGCCAGGGTCCAGGATGTCTCTGATCAGGTATGGGACATTCTGAAGGTGGAGGGAGAACAGCCAGAGGTCATGGTACACATTGATACTAATGACATAGGCAGGAAGAGTGACGAGGTCCTGCAGTGGGAGTTCAGGGAGTTAGGCAGAAAGTTAAAAAACAGGACCTCTAGGGTTGTAATCTCAGGATTACTCCCTGTGCCACGTGCCAGTGAGACTAGAAATAGGAAGATAGTGCAGCTAAACACGTGGCTGAACAGATGGTGTAGGAGGGAGAGTTTCCGATATCTGGATCATTGGGATCTCTTCTGGGGCAAGTGGGACCTGTACAAGAAGGACGGGTTGCATCTAAACTGGAGGGGCACAAATATTCTAGCTACGAGGTTTGCTAGTGTCACTCGGGAGGGTATAAACTAGTATGGAAGGAGGGTGGGATCCAGAGAAATAGGTCAGCAGGTGAAATAAATGACTGGGAACTAGTGAATATGGCCTAAGGACTAAGAGGAAGAGCAGGCAGGGAGAAATTACTGAACATAGTGGGACTGGGGGGTCTAAAATGCATTTGTTTCAATGCAAGAAGTATAACAGGCAAGGCAAATGAGTTTAGAGCTTGGATTAGTACTTGGGACGATGATGTTATTGCTATTACAGAGAGTTGGTTGAAGGATGGACAGGATTGGCAGATAAACATTCCAGGAGTTAGATGTTTCAGGCAGGATAGAGAGGGGTGTAGAAGAGGTGGGGGAGTTGCACTGCTGGTTAAGGAGGATATCACAGCTGTACAACAGGAGGACATCTCAGAGGGCTCATGTAGCAGTGCTCCGGAATAGGAAGGGTGCAGTCACAATGTTGGGGGTTTACAATAGGCCTCCCAATTGCCGGCGGGAGATTGAGGAACAGTTATGTAGGCAGATTTTGGAAAGATGTAAAAGCAATACGGTTGTTGTGGTGGGTGATTTTAACTTTCCCTATATTGACTGGGAATCGCTTAGTGTTAGGGGTTTGGATGGTGAAGAATTTGTAAGGTGCATCCAGGAGAGCTTCCTGAGACAATATGTAGATAGTCCAACTAGGGAAGGGGCAATACTAGACCTGGTATTAGGGAATGAACCCGGCCAGGTGGTCGAAGTTTCAGTAGGGAAGTATTTCAGGGAAAGTGACCATAATTCAATAAGTTTCAAGGTACTGGTGGATAAGGATAACAGGAGTCCTCGGGTTAAGGTGCTTAATTGGGGGAAGGCTAATTATAACAATATTGGGCAGGAACTGAGGATTCTAGACTGGAGGTGGATGTTTGAGGGCAAATCAACAACTGACATGTGGGGGGCTTTCAAACATCAGCTGATAAGAATTCAGGATTGGAATGTCCCTGCTAGGATGAAGGATAAGTATGGCAAGTTTCAGGAACCTTGGATAACGAAGAATATTGTGAGATTAGTCAAAAAGAAAAGGGAAGTATTCGTAAGGGCTAGAAGGCTGTGAACAGATGAAGCCCGTGGAGAATATAAAGAAAGTAGGAAGAAACTTAAGCAATGAGTCAGGAGGGATAAAAGGGGTCATGAAAAGTCATTGGCAACCAGGATTAAGGAAAATCCCAAGGCCTTTTATACATATGTAAAAAGCAAGAAGGTAGCCAGGGAAAGGGTAGGCTCACTCAGGGTCAGAGGTGGGAATCTATGTGTGGAGCCAGAAGAAATGGGAAAGATACTAAATAAATACTTCTCATCAGTATTCACCAAAGAGAAGGACTTAGAGGTTGATTTGTCTAGGGAAGAGTGTATAGATAGCCTGGATCATGTTGAGATCAAAAAAGAGGTGTTAGGCATCTTGAAGAATATTAAGGTGGATAAGTCCCCAGGGCCAGATGGGATCTACCCCAGAGTACTGAGGGAGGCAAGGGAGGAGATTGCTGGGTGACAGAAATCTTTGTATCCTTACTGGCTATGGGTGAGGTCCCAGAGGACTGGAGAATGGCCAATGTTGTTCCATTGTTTAAGAAGGGTAGCAGGGATAATCCAGGAAATTACAGGCCGGTGAGCATTACGTCAGTGGTAGGGAAATTATTGGAGAAGATTCTTCGTGACAGTATTTACTACCATTTGGAAGCAAATGGGTGTATTAGTGAGAGGCAGCATGGTTTTGTGAAGGGGAGGTCGTGTCTCACTAACTTGATCGAGTTTTTCGAGGAAGTGACAAAGATGATCGACGATGGAAGGGCAGTGGATGTTATCTACATGGATTTCAGTAAGGCCTTTGACAAGGTCCCTCATGACAGACTGGTTCAGAAGCTAAAGTCGCACAGGATCAGAGGTGAGCTGGCAAAATGGATACAGAATTGGCTTGGTCATAGAAGACAGAGGGTAGCAGTGGAAGGGTGCTTTTCTGAATGGAGAGCTGTGGCTAGTGGTGTTCTGCAGGGATCAGCGCTGGGACCTTTGCTGTTTGTAGTATACATAAATGATTTGGAGGAAAATGTAACTGGGCTAATTAGTAAGTTTGCAGTCGACACTAAGGTTGTAGGAGTTGCAGATAGTGAAGAAGATTGTCAAAGGATACAACAGGATATAGATTGGTTGGCGATTTGGGCAGAGAAAGAGCAGATGGAGTTTAATCCAGACAAATGTGAGGTAATGCATTTTGGAAGGTCTAATACTGGCAGGAATTATACAGTAAATGGCAGAACCCTTAAGTGCATCAATGGGCAGAGGGATCTGGGTGTTCAGGTCCATGGGTCTCTGAAAGTGGCAACGCAGGTGGATAAGGTAGTCAGGAAGGCAAATGGCATGCTTGCCTTCATCGGCAGGGGTATTGAGTATAAAAGCTGGGAAGTCATGCTGCAGCTGTATAGAACCTTGGTTAGGCCACTTGGAATATTGCGTGCAATTCTGGTCACCACATTACCAGAAGGATATGGAGGCATTGGAGAGGGTGCAGAGGAGGTTTACCAGGATGCTGCCTGGTCTAGAGGTTATTAGCTATGAGGAGAGGTTGGAGAAATTCGGATTGTTCTCACTAGAGCGACGGAGATTGAGGGGCGACTTGATAGAAGTTTACAAAATTATGAGTGGCGTGGACAGAGTAGATAGTCAGAAGCTTTTTCCCAGGGTGGAAGAGTCAATTACTAGGGGGCATAGATTTAAGGTGAGAGGAGAAAACTATAGAGGAGATGTGCAGGGCAAGTTTTTTACGCAGAGGGTAGTTAGTGTCTGGAATTCGCTGCCAGAGGAGGTGGTGGAAGCAGGTACGATAGTGGTGTTTTAAGAGGCAGCTTGACAAATACATGAATAGGATGGGAATAGAGGGATACAGACCCCAGAAGTACAAAATGTTTTAGTTTGACAGGCAATATGATCAGCGCAGGCTTGGAGGGCCGAAGGCCCTGTTCTTGTGCTGTATTTTTCTTTATTCTTTGTTGTTCTACTTTTATCGCTTATAGTTTTTAAGATCTTATTTTGTGGTTCATCATTTGTAAGGGCTATATTCTGTAACAACGAGGAGCAGGGAAGAAGAGCCCTAGAGTAATTGATATTATTTGATATTAAGTATCTTCCAAAAGGTTTAATTTAATTTAAAGGGTTAAGTCATGGCAGGAGAGTTCAAAGCCATGGTATGCTCCTCCTGCTCTATGTGGGAAGACAGGAACATTTCCAGTGCCTGGGGCCAGCATGTGTGTGGGAAGTGTCTCCAGCTGCAGCTCCTGGAAGACTGGGTTTGGAGCTGGAGTGGTGACTGGGAGCACTGTGGAGCATCCGTGAGGTGGAGAGTATCATTGATAGCACGTATAGAGAGGTGGTCACAGCGCAGGCTAAGAGTCCACAGGCAGAAATGGAATGGGTGACCACCAGGCAGAGCAAGAGGACTAGGCAGGCAGTGCAGGAATCTCCTGTGGCTATTCCACTGCAAACAGATATACCGCTTTGGATACTGTTGGGGGCAATGGCCTCTCAGGGGAAAGCAGCAACAGCCAAATTCATTGTACCACGGTTGGCTCTGCTGCACAGGTGAGGAGGAAAAAGCGTGGGAATGCAATAGTTATAGGGGATTCAATTGTAAGGGGAAGATAGGCGTTTCTGTGGCCACAAACGAGGCTCCAGGATGGTATGTTGCCTCCCTAGTGCTTGGGTCAAGGATGTCTCAGAGCGACTACAGGGTATTCTGAAGAGAGAGGGTGAACAGCCAGTGATCATGATACATTTTGGTACAAACGACATAGGTTAAAAAAAGGAATGAGGTCCTAAAAGCAGAATATAGGGAGTTAGGAAGTAAGCTGAAAAGTAGGACCTCAAAGGTAGTGATCTCAGGATTACTACCAGTGCCATGGGCTAGTCAGAGTAGAAATATCAGGATATATCAGGTGAATACGTGGCTGAAGAGATGGTGTGAGGCGATTTCAGATTCCTGGGACATTGGGACCGGTTCTGGGGGAGGTGGGACTGGATGGGTTACACCTGGGCAGGACCAGGACTGATGTCCTCGGGAGAATATTTGCTAGAGTGGTTGGGGGGGTGGGGTTTAAACTAAAATGGCAGGGAGATGGGAACCTATGCAAGGCGTCAGAGGAGGGGGAATCATGGACAAGAACAAAAGACAGAAAGGGGAATAAGAAAACTGATAGGCAGAGAAATCAAGGGCAAGAATCAAACAGGGCCTCAGTGAAAAATAGTGGGAACGGGACATGTAGTGTTAAAAAGACAAGCCATAAGGCTTTGTGCCTTAACACGAGGAGCATTCGCAATGAAGTGGATGAATTAACCGCGCAAATAGATGTAAACAGGTATGATATAGTCGGGATCACGGAGACATAGCTGCAGGGTGACCAGGGATGGGAACTGAACATCCAGGGGTATTCAGTATTTGGGAAGGACAGACAAAATGGAAAAAGTAGTGGAGTTGCATTGCTGGTTAAAGAGGAAATTAATGGAATAGTGAGGAAATATATTAGCTCCAACGATGTGGAATCTGTATGGGTAGAGCTGAGAAACACCAAGGGGCAAAAAAACCTTAGTGTGGGTTGTACATAGACCCCCAAACTGTAGTGGTGATTTGGGAATGGCATTAAACAGGAAATTAAAGACGCATGCAATAAAGGTACATCTGTAATTATGAGTGACTTTAATCTGCATATAGATTGGGCAAATCAAATTAGTAACAGTACCGTAGAGGAGGAATTCTTGGAGTGTATACGGGATTGTTTTCTGGACCAATATGTTGAGGAAACAACTCGAGAACAGGCCATTCTAGACTGGGTATTGTGTAATGAGAAAAGAATAATTGGCAATCTAGTTGTGCGAGGCCCCTTGGGGTTGATCAAATTCTTCATCAAGATGGAGAATGACGTAGTTGATTCTGAAACTAGGGTCCTGAACCTTAATAAAGGAAACTACAATGGTATGAGGTGCAAGTTGGCTATGATGGATTGGGAAACGTTACTTCATGGGATGATGGTGGATAGGCAATGGCAAACATTCAAAGAGCGCATGGGTGAACTGCAATTGTTTATTCCTGTGTAGTGCAGAAGTAAAATAGGTAAGGTGGCCAAACCATGGCTTACAAGGGAGATAGTATTAGATCCAAAGAGGCACATAAATTGGCCAGAAGAAACAACAGACCTGAGGATTGACAGCACTTTAGAATTCAGCAAAGGAGGACCAAGGGATTGATTAAGAATGGGAAAAGAGAGTATGAGAGTAAGCTTGTGGGGAATATAAAAACTGTATAAGTTTCTATAGGTATGTGAAGAGAAAAAGATTGGTGAAGATAAATGTAGGTTCCTCACAGTCAGAAACAGGGGAATTTATAATGGGGAACAAAGGAATGGCTGACCAACTAAATACATACTTTGGTTCTGCCTTCACAAAGGAGGATGCAAATAACATACCAGAAACGTTGGGGAACACAGGGTTTCGTGAGAGGGAGGAACTGGAAGAAATCAATATTAGTAGGGTAATGGTGTTGGAGAAATTGATGGGATTGAAGGCCAATAAATCCCCAGGGCCTGATAATCTACATCCCAGAATACTTAAGGAAGTGGCCCTAGAAATAGTGGATGCATTGGTGGTCATCTTTTGAGATTCCATAGACTCTGGCACAGTTCCTACAGATTGGAGGGCATCTAATGTAACCCCACTATTTAAAAAGGGAGGTAGAGAGAAAACAGGGAATTATAGACCAGTCAGCCTGACGTCGGTAGTGGGGAAAATTCTAGAGTCCATTATAAAAGATTTAATAGCTGAACACATGGAAAACAGTGGCAAAATCAGACAGAGTCAGCATGGATTTACAAAAGGGAAATCATGCTTGACAAATCTATTGGAATTTTTCGAGGATATAACAAGTAGAGTTGATGAGGGGAGCCAGTAGACGTGGTTCATTTGGACTTTCAGAAGGCTTTCGACAAAGTCCCACATAAGAGATTAGCGTGCAATATTAAAGCACATGGGATTGGGGGTAGTGTATTGAGATGGATAGAAAACTGGTTGGCAGAAAGGAAACCAAGAGTAGGAATAACCGGGTCTTTTTCCGAATGGCAGACAGTGACTAGTGAGGTACCACAGGGATCGGTGCTGGGACCCCAGCTATTCACAATATATATTAATGATTTAGATGAGGGAACTAAATGTAATATCTCCAAATTTGCGGATGACACAAAGCTGGGTGGGAGGGTGAGCTGTGAGGAGGATGCAGAGATGCTTCAGTGTGATTTGGACAAGCTGAGTGAGTGGGCAAATGCATGGCAGCTTCAGTATAATGTGGAAAATGTGAGGTTATCCACTTTGGTAGCAAAAACAGGAAGGCAGATTATCTGAATGGCTCTAAATTGAGAGAGGAATGTGCTATGAGACCTGGGTGTCCTCGTACACCAGTCGCTGAAGGTAAGCGTGCAGGTGGAGCAGGCGGTAAAGAAGGCAAATGGTATGTTGCTCTTCATAGCCAGAGGATTCGAGTACAGGAACAGGGGTGTCTTGCTGAAATTGTACAGGGCCTTGGTGAGACCACACCTGGAATATTGTGTGCAGTTTTGGTCTCATCTGAGGAAGGATGCTCTTGCTATAGAGGGAGTGCAGTGAACGTTTACCAGACTGATTCCTGGGATGGCAGGACTGATAAATGAGGAGAGATTGAGTCGGTTAGGATCATATTCGCTGGAGTTCTGAAAAATTAGGGGGTATCTCTTTGAAACCTATAAAATTCTAATAGGACTAGACAAGGTAGATGAAGAAAGATTGTTCCCGATGGTGGGGGAGTCCAGAACCAGGGATCACAGTCTGAGGATACAGGGATTCAGGGTAATGTGGCAAACTGGATTAAAGGTTGGCTTTGTAACAGGAAACAAAGGATAATGATAGATGGATGCTCTTGCGAATGGAAAGTTGTCTCAAGTGGTGTTCCACAGGGGTCGGTGTTGGGACCCTTGCTGTTTGTGTTTTTTATTAACGATTTGGATGTGAATGTGGGGGGCACGATTGGGAAATTTGCAGATGACACAAAGATTGGCCAAGTAGTGGATAGTGTAGAGGATAGCCATAATCTCCAAAACGATATAGATGGGTTGGTGGAGTGGGCGGTAAAATGGCAGATGGATTTTAACATAGAGAAGTGTAAGGTCATACATTTAGGGAGGTCAAACAGTTACGGGGATTACTCAATAAATGGGAATATACTAAGAGGGGTAGATGAAGTGAGAGATCTTGGCGTACAAGTACACAGGTCACAGGTCCCTGAAGGCAGCAGTTCAGGTAGAGAAGGTTGTAAAGAAGGCATATGGAATGCTCTCCTTCATTGGCAGAGGTATAGAATTTAAACTGATATAATGTTGGAATTGTATAAAGGCCACAACTGGAGTATTGTGTGCATTTCTGGTCACCACATTACAGGAAGGATGTAAAAGCTCTGGAGAGAGTGCAGAGGAGGTTTACAAGAATGTTGCCAGGGTTAGAAAAATGTAGCTATGAGGAGAGATTGGATAGGTTGGGGTTATTTTCCTTAGAACAAAGAAGGCTGAGAGGTGACTTGATTGAGGTGCACAAAATTATGAGGGGAATAGATAGAGTGGACAGGATAAAATTGTTTCCCTTGATGGAGAATTCTAGAACCAGGGGACATAGATTCAAGATAAGTCGCAGAAGGTGTAGGGGGGACATGAGAAAGAACATTTTCACGCAGAGGGTAGTGGGTGTCTGGAATTCACTTTCAACTTTCAACTTTCAACTTTCACAAGTTGTTGGTAGAGGCAGAAACTCTAAACTCTTTTAAAAAGTACCTGGATCTGCAACTAAAGTGCTGTAAGCTGCAGTGCTATGGGTCAGGTGCAGGAAGGTGGGATTAGAAAGGGCACCTGGATGTCCTCGGGCTGGCATGGACAAGATGGGCCGAATGGCCTCCTTCTGTGCTGTAATTTTTCTATGATTCTATGGTAGACCATTTAAGACTGAGATTAGGAGAAATTTCTTTGCTCAGAGAGTGATGAGCCTGTGGAATTCGCTACCACAGAATGTAGTTGAGACCAAAACATTGTATGTTTTCAAGAAGGAGTTGGATATAACTCTTGGGATGAAAGGGATCAAAGGAGATGGGGAGAAAGCAGGTGCAGGCTATTGAATTGGTTGATCAGACATGATCAGGCTGGAAGGGCCGAATGGTCTACTCCTGCTCCTAGTTTCTATGTTTCTTTCCTTTGAATGTAATTTCTCAATATATCACCAGGCCCTTTGAACTCCACCTCATTTAACAATAAAACCCCTTTCATCGTACTAATTTTATTAGCAATATAAACATAATGCTTGGTGTCTCCTAGCTAGGTGCAAGATTTCCCCTCCAATCTTTGAATGGTTTATTCAACAAAATGCAAATGTACTCTCTAATTTACTGTTTTACGTCTCCAAACTGCTATACATAAAAACACTCAGACTAGCTGGCTTTAATCCAATTAAGACACACACGCTCACACCCACACACACAGACCCTACTACAAGTCCAATTTAAAATAATTTCCCATGACATTATATATATTAATATCTTCATGACAGTACAGGACTTGCATATCGATAGCAATGCTGTGTCCATGTGCTCATTTGACTTTGCCAGCCTATTCACCAATGTTCTACTTAAGGAAGCCATAGATATTTGCGCTGCAGCACCATGCCATGGAAATCTAGACCTGCCACCATTGTATTAATCAGTATTCATTGAACTTACAAACTTGGCAACTCGCGCAGTTGAGTTCAGTTTTAATGACACCATATATGCCCAAGTAGATGGTGTTACCATGGGATCCCCTCTAGGCCCATCTCTTGCGAACACCTTTGTTGAGTTTGATGAGAAATATGTCTTCGATGGAAGGACACCTAACCTCCTACCCCTCACATATTTCCGATATGTAAATGATACGTTTGCTATATTTAAATCTGCAGCTGCATGTAATAATTTCCTTACGTCTTAATGGACTCCATCCTGCTCTCAAATTCACCTTTAAAATGGAGCAGTCAAATGAACTCCCCATCCTTGATGTACTAATTGAGAAGTCAGCCAGGGGATTCTCAACCACTGTCTACTGCAGGCCTACCTTTACTGATCAATATACACATTGGGATTCTTACAGTTCCACACACTATAAGGTTGGTCTTCGTGGCAACCTCATATGGCCCAAGCCATTTGTTCACCATGCAAGTTTGATGCTGAAATAGGGGCATCAAAGACATCCTGCGGGATAATGACTATCCCGATCATATCACACAACCTCATGAACAGGCCCAAGGCCATCACTTTTAGCTGTGAAAAGTACCCAGTTTACCTCAGATTACCCTGGAAGGGCAAGGTATCAAAAATTTATGCAACAGATGAAGCTAGCTGTATCACGCTGCTACTGTGCAGTAGCAACACAAATGGTATTAACCACTAACAGGATGTTGCCGTCAAGTGAAAAAGATGTTCTGCCTATCACACAAATGAGTAACGTGGTATATGAATTTCAGTGCCAGTGCGATGCTAGATATGTAGGCCCATGTCCAAAGACTGGCGGATCATATCAAACATGTCCCAGTCACTGTTCGCAATGGGCAGGATACAGACCATAGCCAATCAGCCTGTGTTTGCAAAGCTCAAAACACAGTGTCTAACATTAGATGTGATTCTGCGATTGGACCACATTTGCTAAATCCTCAGTGTGCTATGAATTACACTGACAACCAGTTTAAGATTGTCAGTCGGGCTCACAGTGGCACATTTGCATGTCCTGGAAGCAACATATATTAATACACAGGGCCCTGTTCTTTGTGGACAGAAAGAACATGTATACACATTGCGTCTATTTCAGCTAAACAAAATAAGCGACAGCCATTTGCTGACTCATTCCTCAGGGCAATGCCGTGACTAATCAGGGTCAAGCTGCCTGGTTGAAATTTCAAACAATGCTTGGCAGTTAACAGTCAGTCATCATCACTGGTGCATTCTTCATGGCAACTCTGCCAGAGTTGCCAGTTTGATCCAGGGCAAACACATCTGCATTAAGTATTTGAAGTTGAACAGCTTCAGCTCAGAGTTTATGAGTTGGAGGCTGAAATACAGTGTGATGCATCAGCGAGGGGATAGTTACCAGGAGTTTTCACGCCTCTTAGGACAGGGTCTTCTGATTTGGTCAGTGGTCAGGGACTAGAGTGTGACTGCGAGTGATGCAGATAAGGGGGCTCAGAGGGCAGGAGCACAGGAGCCTCAGCCTTTACAATTGCCCAACAGGTTTGAGGTTTCTTCGGCTTGTTTGGATAAGAATTGGGGCCGAAGGGTGGATGAGCTAACTGGCCGTGGCACTGTGGTACAGGAACCATTCAAATGGGGGGGGAACAAAAAGGAATGTAGTGGTAGTAGTGGATTATATCGTGAGGGGGATTGACACTGTTCTCTGCAGCAAAGAGCGTGAGTCCAGACAGCTGTGCTGCCTGCCTGGTGCCAGGGTGATGGAAATTTACTCGGGGCTAGAGAGAAACTTGCAATGGTGGGGGAGGACCCGGTCATCATGGTCCATGTAGGTAAAAATGACAGGCAGGTAAAGGAGGAGGCTCTGCATAATCAGTATGAGGAGCTAGGCACCAAATTAAGAAGCAGAACCTCAAAGGTCATAATCTCTGGATTATTATCTGAACCATGTGCAAATTGGCATAGGACAAATTAGATTAGGGAGATGAGTGTGTGGCTCAAAGACTGGTGTGGGAGAAGTGGGTTCTGGTTTGTGGGTCACTGGCACCAGTACTGGGGAAAGTGGGATCTTCACCGTTGGGATGGCCTGCGCCCCAACTGTGCTGTGCATCCTCACAACTGCATAACTCGGGAAGTAGAGAGGGTTTTAAACTAAATAGTGGGAGCAAGATATCAAATTTTGGAAGATGTGGTAAGTCAAAAAGCAAGGCACGGCAAAACAAAATGGTATTATTACAAGAAATGAAAAACAGACCATGAGAGGAAGGGATAGGAAGTGCAAACCTGACTGTAAATCAACAGAACAGACTAGAGGTTATAAAAAGAATAAAAGGATAAAACTAAAAACTCCGTATCTGAATGCACATAGCATTTGAAACCAAACAGATGAACTGAGAGCGCACATTGAAATAAATAATTATGATTTGATAGCCATTAGAGACTTGGCTGCAGAAGGACATGGATTTGGACCTGAATATTGAACGGTACAAGATACTTAGGAAGGACAGGAAGTGAGGAAAAGGTGGAGGGGTGGCTCCGTTAGTTAATGATGGTATTAGCACAATAGAGAGGGATGTCTTAAGTTCAGGAAACGAGGATGTGGAAATGGTTTGGGTAGAGATGAGAAATGGTAAAGGCAAGAAGTCACTTGTGGGAATTGTGTACAGCCCCCTAAAAGTAACCACATGGTAGGATTGAGCATGAAGGAAGAAATAATTACAGCTTGTCAGAAAGACACGGCGATAATCATGCAAGATTTTAATTTATATGTAGACTGGAAAAGTCAGATGGGCAAAGATAGCCCAGATGAAGAGTACATTGACACTAAGGATAGTTTCTTACAACAGCATGTTCTGGAGCCAACCAGAGAGCAGGCAATAATAGGCCTAGTACTGTGCAATAAGATGGAAGTAATTAATGATCTCATAGTGAAGGTGCCCCTAGGTAGCAGCGACCATAATATGATTGAATTTTACATTCAGTTTGAGGGAGAGAGGAGTGGGTCTGCGACCAAGTTTTTAAACTTAAATAATGGCAATAATGAGGGAATGAAAGCTGAACTGGCTAAAGTGAATTGGCAAATTAGGTTAAGGGATAGGTCAGTAGAGATTCAGTGGCTGATATTTAAGGGGATGTTTCAGAATGCACAGGATAGATACATTTCAACGAGTAAGAAAAAGTCCAATGGATGGACACAGCATCAGTGGTTAACTAGAAAGGTTAAAGATAGCATCAAACTTAAAGAAAAATTGTATAATTGCGCAAAGACAAGTGGCAGGTCAGAAGGTTGGACAGGATATAAGGAACAGCAAAGAATGACTAAAAGACTAATAATGAGGGAAAAATTAGAGTATGAGAGAAAGCTAGCCAGGAATATAAAAATAGATAGAGTTTTTATAAATATTTTTAAAAAGAGTTAACAAAGTGAGCATTGGTCCTCTAGAAAGTGAGTCTGGAGAAATTATAATGGAAAACAAGGAAATGACAGATGAATTGAACAGGTATTTTGCATCAGTTTTACTAAAGAGGATACAAGTAACATCCCAGAAGCAGCTGTAAACCAGGAAATGGAAGAGGAGAAGGAAGTCAGGAAAATTACACTCATCAGAGAAGTGGTGCTGAATAAATTGTTGGAGCTGCAGGCTGACAAGAGCCCAGGTCCTGATGGACTTTGTCCTAGAGTCTTAAAAGAAGTGTCTAGTGAGATAGAAGATGCATTGGTTTTAATTTTCCATAACCCCCTGATACAGGAAAGGTGCCATTAGATTAGAAGATAGCAAATGTAACTCCACTATTCAAAAAGGGAGGGAGACAGAAAGCATGAAGCTACAGGCCAGTTAGCTTAACATCTGTTGCAAGGAAAATGTTAGAAGCTATTAAAAAGTTATAGCAGGGCACTTGGCTAAGTTCAAGGTCATCAGACAGAGTCAACATGGTTTTGTGGAAGGAAAATCATGTTTAACCAACTTATTGGAGCTCTTTGAGGAAGTAACATGTGCTGTGGATAATGGGGAACCAGTGGACGTACTGTACTAAGATTTCCATAAGGCATTTGATAAAGTGCCACATCAAAGGTTAGTGCGGAAAATAAAAGCTCATGGTGTAGGGGGTAACATATTGGCATGGATAGAAGATTGGCTGGCTAACAGGAAGCAGATAGTAGGCATAAATGGGTCCTTTTTAGGTTGTCAAGATATAACAAGTGGTGTGCCACAGGCATCAGTGCTGGGACCTCAGCTGTTTACAATTTATATAAATGAATTGGATGAAGAGATTGAAGAAATGGTTGCCAAATTTATTGATGACTCAAAGATAGGTAGGAAAGTAAGTTGTGAAGAGGACATAAGGAGGCTACAAAAAGTGAGTGGGCAAAGATCTGGCAAACTAGGAAGTTCTGAGGAACAAAGGGACCTTGGCGCATGTGTCCATAGATCTCTGAAGGCAGAGGGGCATGTTAGTGGGGTAGTGAAAAAGGCATATGGGACACTTGCCTTTACCAATCAAGGCATAGTTTACAAAAGTAGGGAGGTCATGTTGGAGTTGTATAGAACCTCGGTGAGGCCACAGCGGGAGTAGTGTGTGCAGTTCTGGTCGCCACATTATAGGAAGGATGTGATTGCACTGGAGCTGGTGCAGAGGAGATTCATCAGGATGTTGCCTGGGATGAAACATTTAAGTTATGAAGAGAGGTTGGATGGACTTGGGTTGTTTTCGTTGGAGCAGAGAAGACTGAGGGGCGACCTGATCGAGGTGTACAAGATTATGAGGGGCATGGACAGGGTGGATAGGGAGCAGCTGTTCCCCTTAGTTGAAGGGTCAGTCACAAGGGGGCATAAGTTCAAGGTGAGGGGCAGGAGATTTAGGGGGGATGTGAGGAAAAACTTTTTTACCCAGAGGGTGGTGATGGTCTGGAATGCACTGCCTGGGAGGGTGGTGGAGGCGGGTTGCCTCACATCCTTTAAAAATTCCTGGATGAGCATTCGGCACATCATAACATTCAAGGCTATGGGCCAAGTGCTGGTAAATGGGATTAGGTAGGTAAGTCAGGTGTTTCTCATGTGTTGGTGCAGACTCGATGGGCTGAAGGGCCTCTCCTACACTGTGATTCTGTGAAATGGAGTATAATGTGAAATTGTCCATTTTCACATTTTGGCAGGAAGAATAAAACAGAAGCATATTATCTAAATGGTGAGAGATTACAGAGCTCTGAGATTCAGAGGGATCTGGCTGTCCTAGTGCATGAATCCTAAAAGGCTGGTATGCAGGTACAGCAAGTAATTAGGAAAGCTAATAGAATGTTATCACTTATTGCGAGGGGAATTGAATACCAAAGTAGGGAGGTTATGCTTCAGGTGTACAGGGCACTGGTGGGACCACATTTGGAGTAGTGTGTACAGTATTGTCACTTTATTTAAGGAAGGATGTAAACGTGTTGGAGTTCAGAGAAAGTTTACCAGACTAATACCTGGAATGGGTGGTTTGTCTTATGAGGAAAGGTTGGACAAATTAGGCTTGTATCCACTTGAGTTTGGAAGAGTAAGAAGCGACTTAATTGAAACTTTTAAGATCCTGAGGGGTCTTGACAGGATGGATGTGGAGAAGATGTTTCCTCTTGTGGGACAATCAAGAACTAAGGGTCACTGTTGAAAAATAAGCGATCACCCATTTAAAACAGAGATGAGGCCAAATTTTTTCTGAGGGTCATGAGTCTTTGGAACTCTCTTCCTGAAAAGGTGGTAGAAGCAGAGTCTTGAATATTTTTAAGGCAGAGGTGGATAGATTCTTGGTAAGCAAGGGAGCGATAGGTTATCGGGGTAGGTGGGATGCAGATTTGAGGTTACTATCTGATCATCCATGATCTAAATGGCGGAGCAGGCTCGAGGGGCTGAATGGCCTACTCCTACTACTTGTTTGTATGTTCGTATTTCTTTGGCCCTGGTGATTTATCCACTTTCAAGGATGCTAATCTCCTTAATACTTCCTCTCTCCCTATGTTTGTCATGTCCAATACTTCACATTCCTCCTTAGCTACAACACCAAACGTCTGCATCGTTTCCCTCTTTTGTGAAGACAGACACAAAGTACTCATCAAGAACTGTACCACATCCTCCGCCTCCACACATAGGTTACCTTTTTTGGTCTTTTATGGGCCCAACTCTTTCCTTGGTTATCCTCTTACTGTTATCCTCCTGCTCCCATCACCTGAATTTCGAATTGTTCTCGACTGGACACGAACACATTCCAATCAATTTCTCTTTCATTGTTTTAATGAAGAAGTTAACTTGATGTTTGGCACAGCTATGATAGGCCAAAGGTCTCCTTTGATCTCAGCTGCCCATTTCTCTTCAGGTGCATGATTAATAGCTGCTCCTGAATCCCCCCTGTGCCCAACATCACCCACCGCCCCCCATAGCCTATCTTCCCCACAGCAACCACCCCACCCCCCTACCCCCATCCAGCAGGTAAATACGCACAGTCAAAAAAAGCAAACGTGTGTCAATGCCTGGTGCATTGACTGGCTTTCCAGTGGAGTTCCAGAACTAGTGGCTTCGTTTTGGGGTGTGGTTTACAAAATTTCAAACCTGAGTTCTTGACTGAATTCGGCAGGAGCACCTAGGGTGCGAATTTTGGGGCTCCTGCATCAATGGTTTGAGACCCTAGGTCCTTTTCAAAATTCCCCATTACCAAACAGCCTGGTCTCCAAAGAGCCATCCTAGAAACTAGCTCCAGGCTGCAGTCAGGTCCAGGTCTCTGCTGAAAACGGCAGGTGAGCAGAACTCACAATAGCTTTCACTAAAGCTGAATAAAAATGTACAAAAATTACGCAATTATTGGTGCTGAGATGTATTTATCACAGTGAGTAGGATTGCTCCAACCATTTCCCCTACCCCTCTGTTCCTAATCTTCCAAATGAAGTGTTTTGATAGAGCAAATAAAGAGAAATTGTTCCCTAAATCCCTGATATTATCTCAGTTATGTCAATCAAACAAAACTCTCTACAGACTTTATTTCCATATAATATTCATTTTATGTTCACCTTTAAACAGTTTGATCAATCTTTGGATTTCATTGCCTCTCTGCTATTCTCAGTAAATGGTCATATTTGCTCAATCAAATCATTTCAAACCCATGACCACTACCATCTAGAAGGACAAGGGCAGCAAACACATGGGAACACCACCACCTGGAAGTTCCCCTCCAAGTTACTCACATCCTGACTTGGAAATATATTGCCGTTCCTTCACTGTCGCTGGGTCAAAATCCTGGAACTCCCTTCTTAACAGCAGTGTGTGTGTACCTACAATACATGGCCTGCGGTGCTTCAAGAAGGCACCACCTGCTCAAGGATAATTAAGGATGGGCAATAAATGCTGGCCCAGCCTGCGAAGCCCACACCCCATGAATAAATAATTAAAAAAAAATACTGAAGGCCAAAGGACAATGATTTGGGAGATTTAATTGGTCCCAACACACAGTCAAATGTGAAGTAAACTAAGCTAATAAGCGGAAACATCTCACCAGATTTTATTAATACAAGACAGGAAATAAAATATCAGACAGAAGAAATAAAAGTTAATGGCTGGATAGTACACACCACTAGTTGGCAAGATAAAGAACAGTTAGTCATCTCTCTCCCACCCTGCACGAATCACCTATGCCGCTTTGACCTTGTCCCACCCAATTCATTCACCTACCCCTCCCCCCCTATATTCACTCCTTCACCCCCTTGAACCCATCTCAAACATCAACCCCTCATCTGCCCCTTTGCTATACCACCCCTCCAAACCCATGCCCCCACCAGACCCTGTGATCCGCCAACCACAGGAACATGTAAAGGAGATGAGAAGCGAGCCCACAGTCAAAGCTGGCCAACAATCCACAGTCCATATGGTGCTCACAGTCTGCGCTTCTTCCATTCAGGCTCATCATCCTCTAGTTCTTCCTCTGACTCTGCTGCTGCAAAAACTGCATGTGGCTGGGTCCTGAAATCAGAAGTGAGAAAGTGAGGGCAAGGATCAGAGGACAAATTTGGCAAAGGATGATGGGGGGTGCACAGAGGACGGCGGGGGGGGTGGTGCAGAAGGCAGTGGGGGTCCAAAGGGCACAAGAGGGGCAGAGCACGAGAGAGATCTGGAACATTTTGCT
This sequence comes from Carcharodon carcharias, assembly GCF_017639515.1. NCBI lineage: Eukaryota > Metazoa > Chordata > Chondrichthyes > Lamniformes > Lamnidae > Carcharodon > Carcharodon carcharias. Next base: position 205,547,292 of record NC_054470.1, on the reverse strand, counting down.
TAAAAAGGTGCTCAAAGCTGAACATGAGAATATCAGTAAAAGGAGCTGGACTAGACCATACCCATCGAGCCTGCTTCGTCATTAAATATGATCATGTCTGAACTTATACCCGAAATCCACTTTTTTTCCCGCTCCCAATATTCTTTGATGCGTTGAAAAACCAAAAATCTATCTTTGCTTTAAACAAAATTCAACAAGATGGTGGCTGATCTGATTGTAACCTTGATTTTACTCCACAAGTGACTTACCTTCATCATTTCTCATCTCACACTGCTTCTACATGCTGGTTTCCTGTGCTTAGGTCATCCTCTCTAATGTGCTAATGCCATCATTAATTAGCAGAACCACCCCTCCACCTTTTCCTAGCTTCCTTTCTCAACGATATTCAGGTCCCAATCTATGTCATCCTGCAGCCATGTCTCTGTAGTGGCTAACAGATCATATTTATTTCTATCTGTTTTGTTTCGAATGCTACATGCATTCAGATACAGAACCGTTAGTTTTGTCATTTTATTATTTTTGTAACTTGTAGCTTTGGCTGCTGTTTTACTCTTAGATTTGCCCTCGCTATCCCTTCCTGTTTATCGTTTCCCACATTAATACCTTTCTCTCTCACCTTGACTTTACTCTTTAGTTTATCACCTCTTCCCAAATGTGATCCCTTGTCCCCACTATTTAGTTTAAAACCCTCTCTACGTCCCTAGGTATGTAACTCACTAGAACACCAGTCCCACCGCGGTTTAGGTGTAGACCGTCCCAATGGTACAGATCCCACTTTCCCCAATACTGGTGCCAGTGTCCCACGAACTGGAATCCAATTCTCCCATACCAGTCTTTGGGCCATGCATTCATTTCTCTAATCTTATTTGCCTTAAGCCAATTTGCATGTGGCTCAGGTAATAACCCAGAGATTATTACCTTTGAGGATCTGCTTTTTAATTTAGTGTCTAGCTCCTTGTATTCTCTATGCAGAACCTCTTTGCTAGTTCCACCTATGCCATTGGTACTTACATGGGCCACAACAACTGGATCCTCCCTAGCCCAACATAAGTTCCACTCCAGCCCTGCGCACATGTCCCAAACCTACCTTGTTGGGAGTTGGAGACAGTCAGGAGCTGAGGAGCGCCTATAAATAAAGACTGGGGATTGTAGAGCAGCCCACCTTGCTGGGAGTTGGAGCAGACCTGTAGGAGTAGTGCCTATAAATAAAGATTAGAGATTGCAGACCTGCGGGAAACAGTCGGGAGCTGAGGAGTGCACCATTTCATCTGCTGTGAGGCACCAGTGGGGAAGAAAAAGCAGCTGTGATGTCACAGGAAGCTAGTAAGTTGATTGGTCGGTAAGAGCTCACTATAAGGGACAGTGTGTGAGAAACCAGCTCAGGACACGGTAGTTAAGGTAGATCTTTAAATAAACAGAACTAAAACTTGAAGATAAGAAACTAAATCTTTAAAATTTAAAAATTATGACATAAAAATAAAGAAAGCAATAAAAATAAAATAATAAAACAAACATCTAAAACACATATCTGTGTGGTCATGAAGTGTATAACTTTTAGTTGTCAGTGGTACGAGCATTCAATAAGCATAGTAAATTGTAGCATACATAGGAAGACAGTAATTAAATTAAGTTAACTAAGTAACACAATTAACAATGGTGTTATGTTGCAGTTATGGAATATGGGCTCTTTTGGGTGGCAAGGAGATCCAGGACAAACACATCTGCAGAAAGTGTAAGCAGGTAGAGGAATTCTAGGTCAGGATTATTGATCTGGAAGCCGAACTGCAGACACTGCGCAACATAAGGGAGGGTGAAAATACCTGGACACTTTGTTCCAGAAGATGGCACACCTTTTGAGGCAGATAAAGGGACCGAGCAGACAGTAATGGAGAAGCCTCAGCCTTTGCATTTGTCAAACAGGTTTGAGGTGCTCACAACCTGTGTGGATGAAAGCAAAGTCTGCAAGGTGGATGAGCAGGCTGGCCATGGCACCACGGTACACGAAGCCATTCAAGCGGGTGGGGCAAACAGGAAAGTAGTGGAAGTGGGGGATAGTATAGTGAGGGGGATTGACACTGTTCTCTGAGGCAAAGAGCAAGAGTCCAGATGGCTGTGTTGCCTGCCCAGTGCTCATGGCTGGAGAGAACTTGCAGTGAGAGGAAAAGGATGTAGGTACTAACACCATAGGCAGGACTAGGAAGAGGTTCTGCATAGTCAATATGAGGAGCTAAGTACCAAATTAAGAAGCAGAACCTCTTTGGATTATTCCCTGAAACACATGCAAATTGGCATAGGGCAAATAAGATTAGATAGACGAATGCATGGCTCAAAGACTGATGTGGGGGAAGTGGGTTCCTGTTTGTGAGGCACTGGCATAAATATTGGGGAAAGTGGGGGCTGTACCATCAGGAACCAGCGTTCTAACAAACTGCATACCTAGGGAAGTAGTCAGGGCGTTAAACTAAACAAGAGGGGTGTGGTAGATGAACAAGAGGGGTATATGTAGAAAATCAGAGGGTAGAGTCTGGTCATTTGGGCAGAGCAGTGGCAAATGGAATTCAACCCGGAGAAGTATGAGGTAATGCACTTGGGGAGGGCTAACAAGGCAAGGGATTACACTATGAATGGTAGGACCCTGGAAGGTACTGAAGATCAGAGGGATATTGGTGTGCATATCCATAGATCCCTGAAGGTAGCAGGGCAGGTAGATAAGGTGGTTAAGAAGGCATATAGGATACTTGCCTTTATTAGCCGAGGCAAAGAATATAAAGGCAGGGAGGTTATGCTGGAACTGTATAAAGTGCTGGTTAGGCCACAGCTGGAGTACTGTGTGCAGTTCTGGTCACCACATTATAGGAAGGATGTGATTACACTGGAGATTTATCAGGATGCTGCCTGGGCCGGAGGGTCTGGACTATGAGGGAAGATTGGATAGGCTGGCATTGATTTCCCTGGAGCAGCGAAGGTTAAGAGGGGACCTGATAGAGGTGCATAAGATTATGAGGGGCACAGGTAGGCAGATAGGAAGACACTTTTTCCATTAGTAGAGGGGCCAATAACCAGGGGGCATAGATTTAAGGTAAGAGGTAGAAGGCTAAGAGGGGAATTGAGGAGAAATCTTTTCACCCAGAGGGTGATGGGAGTCTGGAACTCACTGCCTGAAAGGGTGGTTGAGTCAGAAACTCTGGTAATATTTAAGAAGTATTTAGATATTCATTTGCGTTGCCATAGCCTTCAGGGCTATGGGCCAAGCGCTGGAAAATGGGATTAGTGCAGTTGGATCTTTGTTGACCAGCGCGGACACCATGGGCCGAGTGGCCTCCTTCTGTGCTGTAACCATCTATGAGTATATGAGTGTGAAGTCAGGAGAACAAAACAGTAATATGAGAAAATAATATGAGAATAAGGGTCAGAGAATGGCAGGAAGGGACAGAGAGAAAAAACCTAAGAATACATCAACAGTCAAGACTAGATGTTACAAAGATAACAAAAAGACAAAACTGAGGGCTCTGTATCTGAATGTGAGTAGCATTCATAACAAAGTAAATGAATTGATAGCCCACATTGAAGTAAATAAATATGATCTGATAACACTTATGGACACATGACTGTAGGACGAAAATGATTGGGTCCTGCAAATTGAGCAGTACATGATATTCGAGGAGAATAGGAAGCTGGTGAAAGTTGGAGGGGTAGCACTGTTAAGCAAAGATGACGTTGGTGCAATACTTAGAGATGACCTTGGTTCAGGAGATCTGGATGTAGAATCGGTTCGGGTGGAGATGAGGAATTGTAGGGGTGAAAAGTCACTAGTGGGAGTGGTCTACAGGCCCCCTAACAGTAACCACAATGTAGGACAAAGTATTCAAGGAGAAATATCAGGTGCTTGTGATCAAGGGACAGCAATAATCTTGGGTGCTTTTAATCTATACATAAACTGGAAAAATTAGATTGGCAGTAGTAGCCTGGATGAGGAGTTCATATAATGCTTTTGAGACAGTTTCTGAGAGCAGCATGTTCTGGAACCAACAGAGAGAGCAAATTATATTAGACTTGGTATTGTGTAACACAACAGGATTAATTAATGACCTCAGAGTAAAGACACCCCTCGGTAGCAGCAATCACAATATGATTGAATTTTACATCCAATTTGAAAGGGAGAAGAGTAGGTCTAAAATTAGTATTTTAAGCTTAAATAAGGGCAACTATGTGGGCATAAGACCTGAGCTAGCTGAAGTGAACTGGGATGGGAGGCTAGGGGACAGATCAACAGAGAAGCTGTGGCAGACTTTTAAGGGAATATTTCAGGATATTTGGAATAAGTATATTCCCACTAAAAAAAAAACTCTAAGGGGAGGACCCACCATCCGTGGTTAGTGTATATGAGAGGAAGCTAGCTAGGAATGTAAAACGGATAGAAAGAGTTTCTACAGGTACTTGAAAAGGAAAAGAGTAATTAAAGTGAGTGTTGGTCCTCTAGAGAATGACAGTGGGGAGTTAATAGTAGATAAGGAAATGGCGGATGAAATGAACAAATATCTTGCTTCTGTGTTCACTAAAGAAAATAGAACCGTAGAAAAGTTACAGCACAGAAGGAGGCCATTCGCCCATCTTGTCCATGCCAGCCCGAGGACACCCAGGTGCCCTTTCTAATCCCATCTTCCTGCACTCGGCCCATAGCCCTGCAGCTTAAAGCACTTTAGGTGCAGCTCCAGGTACTTTACTTCCTCATGTTCCCCCTGCAGCTTCTGCCACTTATCTTGAATCTATGTCCCCTGGTTCTAGAATTCTCCATTAAGGGAAATAGTTTTATCCTATCCACTCTATCTATTCCCCTCATAATTTTGTACACCTCAATCAAGTCACTCTCAGCAGCCCTGGTTCCAAGGAAAATAACCCCAACCTATCCAATCTCTCCTCGTTGCTACTCTTTTCTAACCCTGGCAACATTCTTGTAAACTTCCTCAGCACTCTCTCCAGAGCTATTACATCCTTCCTGTAATGTGGTGACCAGAACTGCACACAATACTCCAGTTGTGGCCTCACCAGTTTTTTATACAATTCCAACATTATATCCTTACTTTTATATTCTATACCTCTGCCAATGAAGGGAAGCATTCCATATGCCTTCTTTACAACCTTGTCTACCTGAACTGCTGCTTTCAGAGACCCTGTGTACTTGTACGCCAAGATCTCTCACTTCACCTACCCTTCTTAGGATATTCCCATTTATTGTGTAATCCCGGTAACTGTTTGATCTCCCTAAATGTATGACCTCACACTTCTCTATCTTAAAATCCATCTGCCACTTTACCGTCCACTCTATCAACCCATCTATATCGTTTTGGAGATTATGGCTAATCTCTACACTATCCAGTACTCGGCCAATCTTTGTCTCATCTGCAAATTTCCCAATCGTGCCCCCCATGTTCACGTCCAAATCGTTAATATATAACACAAACAGCAAGGGTCCCAACACTGAGCCCTGTGAAACACCACTTGAGGCAAATTTCCATTCGCAAGGGCATCCATCGGCCATTACCCTTCGCTTCCTGTTACAAAACCAACCTTTTATCCAGTTTGCCACATTACCCTGAATCCCATGGGCTTTTACTTTCCTGACCAATTTACCATGTGGGACCTTGTCAAATGCCTTGCTAAAATCCATGTACACAACATCCACTGCACTACCTTCATCAACCCTTATTGTCACTTCCTCAAAGAATTCAATCAAATTTGTGAGGCAAGACCTTCCTTTAACAAATCCATGCTGACCATCCCTGACTAGTCCATGCCTTTCCACATGACAGTTAATCCTATCTCTCAGGATTGATTCTACTAATTTGCTCACCACTGATGTAAGACTAACTGGCCTATAATTGTTTGGCATTTCCTTTGATTCCTTTTTAAACAATGGAACTACGTTTGCATTTCTCCAGCCCTCCGGTACCTCCCCTGTATCTAGTGAAGATTGGAAAATCATCCTCAGAGCATCTGCTATCTCCTCCCTGACTTCCTTCAGCAGCCTTGGAAACAATCCATCTGGCCCTGGTGACTTATCAACTTTCAAAGATACAAAAAAAATTTCAGTAATAGCTGTAAATCAGGAGGTGGAAGGGAGAGAGGGACTTGGTGAAATTACAATCACTAGGGAAGCAGCACTGAGCAAACTGTTGGAGCTACGGGCTGACAAGTCTCCAGGTCCAGATGGACTTCATCCTAGGGACTTAAAAAGAGGTGGTTAATTTTTAAAAATCGCTAGATTCTGGAAAGGCTCCATCAGACTGGAAAGTAACAAACATAACCCCGCTATTCAAGAAGGGAGGGGGGCAGAAAACAGGAAAATAGGCCAGTTAGCTTGATGTCTGTTAAGGGGAAGTTGTTAGAATTGATGATTGGGGAGGCTATAGCTGGGTACTTAGAAAAATTCAAGGTAATCGGGAAGAGTAAGCAAGGTTTTGTGAAAGGGAAATCGTATTCAATCAATTTATTGGAATTCTTTGAAGGAGTAACATGTGTTATGGATAAAGGGGAGCCTGTAGACGTACTGTACTTGGATTGCCAGAAGGCATTTAATAAGGTGCCACATCAAAGGTTATTGCAGAAAATAAAAGCTCATGGTGTAGGAGGCAACATATTAGGATGGATAGATGATTGGCTGGCTGGCAGTAAATAAGAGTATGCAAAAATGGGACTTTTTCTAATTGGCGGGATATGATGAGTGGAGTCCCACAGGGGTCTGTGCTAGGGCCTCAACTTTTTACAATTTACATCAATGACTTAGATGAGGGGGTCTAAGGCATGGTAGCTAAATTTGCAGATGACACAAAGACAGGTAGGAAAGTATTTTGTGAAGAGGACAAAGGAGGCTGCAGACGGATATAGATAAGTTGAGTGAGTGGGCAAAGATCTGGCAAATGGAGTATAATATCGGAAAACGTGAAGTTGTTCACTTTGGCAGGAAGAATAAAAAACAGAGAATCATGTAAACTGAGAACAACTGCAGAATTCCAAGGTGCAGAGGGATCTAGGTGTTCTGGTACATGAGTCAGAAAAAGTTAGCATGCAGGTACAGCAAATAATTAAGAAGGCTAATGAAATGTTATCCTTTATTATGAGAGGAATTAAACATAAAAGTAAGGATGTTATACTTCAGTTATACAGGACATCGGTTCTATCCTACCAAATGATTATTAATAATGGAGCAGTGAGTGCTAGAGGTAAAGGTACTCAAGGCCTTTTGATGTTTAATCCGAGAGAGATGAGAGGTAGAAAGGAGTAAGACAGCTCCATTGCTCCTCCCTCCTCATGAGCTCCAGACCCCTGGGCTCCCACTCCCCCACCGACCCGAGACCCCGGTTTTGCACTGATCAGACTCACTTCACGTAAGCCGGAGCCACCCAGTATGGGTTCTGTTCAGCTTCTTTTGCGTGACGTAAAATAGCTTCGCGGGGGTTGCTGTCGTCCGTTTTATCCAGAGCAATATTCTTCACAATAAATGATGACAGCGTCCCACCATGAGTTCCAACACGTCCACCACGTCCTGCAACAGAGGTTTGAGGTTTGAGCCACATCTTATCCCCAATACCCATCCCCAACCACTACCCCTAATCCCCAGGATTCCTGATGCAAATGGCTCGAATCCTTCAAAGTAACACTCAGACAGCACCTTACCCAATAATTCCCATAGCCTGTGATACCCCTTAGATCACAAACCTGACAGCATGTGTAGTTCGCTGTTGTGAGAGATGTGAAGGAGACAGTACCTGGTCCAGATACAGGAGGTTCTGGTTTGTGGGATTTAACAGGGTCGAGCCGATCTTTCTCTAACTGTTTCCTGGTACTCTTCTGCCTGGGTTCCCGGAACATGGGCAGTGCATGAGCTGAGAACATACAAAGCAAACAAATCAATTAACAATGATTACACTGCTCACACCAACCCTAATGTTCTCAGGCATATGGGGTATATCAGAGTGTTACAGGGAGGGGTGTGGGTATATCAAAGCATTACAGTGAGGGGTATGGGGTATATTGGAGTGTTACAGTGAGGGATGTGGGGTATAACAGTGTTACAGTGAGGGGTATAACAGTGTTACAATGAGGGGTGTACATACAAACATACGAGGGCAGTAGGCCATTTGCCCCTTTGAGCCTGCTCCACCATTCAATAAGATCATGGCTGATCTGTTTGTGTTTTGAATTCCACATTCCCTTCTACCCCGATAACCTTTGATTTCCTTGCCTAACAAGAATCTATCTACCTCCGCTTAAAAATATTCAATGACCTCATCTCCACCGCCTTCTGAGCCAGAGAGTTCCAAAGTCACATAATCCTCCAGAGAAGAAATTTTTCCTCATCTCTGTCCTAAAGAGTGAACCCTAATTTTAAAACAGAGCCCCCTAGTTCTGGACTCATCCACCAGCGGAAACATCCTTTCCATATCCACCTTATCAAGGCCGTTTAGGATATACTTCAATCAAGTCATCCCTCACTCTTCTAAACTTCAGTGGACACAAGCCCAGTCTGTGCAATCTTTCCTCATAAAACAACCCACTCATTCCAGGTATTAATCTAATAAACCTCTGAACAACCTCCAAAACATTTACATCCTTCCTTAAATAAGGAGGCCAAAACTGCACACAGTATTCAAGATGTGGTCTCACTAATGCCCTGTATAACTGAAGCATAACATCCTTAATTTTTATGTTCAGTTCCTCTCGTAATAAAGGATGGTATTCCATTAGCCTTCTTGATTATGTGTTGTACCTGCATACAAACTTTTTGTGACTCGTGCTAGAACACCTGGATCCCTCTGCACCTCAGAATTATGCAGCTGTTCACCTTTTAGGTAATATTCTGCTTTTTTACTCTTCCTGCCAAAGTGAACAACTTCACACTTTCCCACATTAAACTCCATCTGCCAGATTTTTGCCCAGTCACTCAACCTATCTATATCCATCTGCAACCTCATTTCCTCTTCACAACATAATTTCCTACCTTGTGTCATCTGCAAATTTAGCTACCATGTCTTCACTCCCCTATTCTGAGTGATTGCTATAAATTGTAAAAAGTTGAGGCTCCAGCATAGACCCTTGTGGGACTGCACTCGTCTCCTTAGAGGTATATCAGAGTGTCACAGTGAGAGGTGTTGGATATATCAAAGTGCTAGAATCATTGAAAGTTTACAGCATAGAAAGAGGCCACTTGGCCCATCGTGTTTGTGTGAGCTGAGAAATGAACCACCCTGCCTGATCCCACTTTCCAGCATTTGGTCTGTAGCCCTGCAGGTTACGGCATTTGAGGTGCACATCCAGACACTTTTTTAAATGAGTTGAGGATTTCTGCCTCTATTACTCTTTCAGGCAGTGAGTTCCAGGCCCCCACAGCCCTCTGGGTGAAAACATTTTTATTCATCGTCCCTTTCTATTCTTTGTACCAATTACTGTAAATCTATACCTCCTAGTCACTGACCTCTCTGCTGAAATAAACAAGACCTTCCCATTCACTATCCAGGTCCCTCACAATTTTGTACATCTCAATCAAATCTCCCCTCAGCCTCCTCTGTTCCGAGGAGAACAACCCCAGCCTTTCCAATCTTTCTTCATAGCTGCAATTTTCCAGTCCTGGCAACATCCTTTTAAATCTCCTCTGTAACCTTTCGAATGCAATTACATCCTTTCTGTAAAGAGGTGACCAGAATTGCACACAGTACTCTAGTTTATGGCCTAATGCTTTATACAATTCTAGCATAACCTCCCTGCTCTTATATTCTATACCTCAGCTAATAAAGGAAAGGATTCCATCGGTCTTCTTAACCACCTTATTAACCTGCCCTGCTACCTTTCTTTTCTATTCGTTCATTCATTCACGTGATGTGGGCTTCGCTGGCTGGGCCAGCATTTATTGCCCATCCCTAATTGCCCCTGAGGTGGTGGTGAGCTGCCCTCTTGAACTGCTGCAGTCCACAATGTCCTGTGGACATTCACTCCAAGGTCCCTCACTCCCTCTACACCTCTCAGCATCCTTCCATTTATTGGGTAATCCTTTGCCTTGTTTGACCTCCCCAAACCCTCACATTTCTCTGGATTGAATTCCATTTGCCACTTTTCTATCCACCTGACCAGTCCATTGATATCTCCCTGCAGTCTACAGTTTTACGAACATATTAACAAGGAGCAGGAGTAGGCTATTCAGCCCCTCGAGCCTGCTCCACCATTTAGTAGATCTAACAGTAAGCTGAAATCTGCATCCCACCTATCTCTGTTAACCTATCACCCCCTTGCTTACCAAGAATCTATCTGCTTTAAAAATATTCAAGGGCTCTACTTCCACCGCTTTTTCAGGGAGAGAGTTCCAAAGGCTCACGAACCTCTGAGTGAAAAAAACTTCGTCTCATACCTGTTTTAAATGGGTAGCCCCTTATTTTTATACAGTGACCCCTAGTTCTAGATTCGCCCACGAGGATCCCTCAGGATCTCACATGTTTCAATCAAGTTGCCTCTTACTCTTCTAAACTCCAGTGAATACAAGACTAGTCGGTCCAGCCTTTCCTCATAAGACAACCCACCCATTCCAGGTGATAGTCTGGTAAATCTTCTCTGAACTGCTTTCATCGCATTTTATCCACCCTGCTATCAACCACTCAGCCAATTTTTGTGTCACCTGCAAACGCCTTGATCATACCCTCTATATTTACGTCCAAATCATTGAAATATACCGCAATAAAGCAGGAGATCTAGCATTGAGCCCTGCAGAAACCCACTGGAAACAGCCTTCCAGTCGCAAATACACCTGTCAACAATTACCCTTTGTTTCCTGCCACTGAACCAACTTCATATTCATTTGCTACATTCCCCTGGATCTATGGGCTTTTATTTGTTTAACCAGTCTGCCATGTGGGATCTTGTTAAAAGCCTTGTTAAAATCCATGCAGACTATATCAATATAGATACCCTCATCAATCCTTGTTACTTCCTTGAAAAATTCAATTATATGTCAGATATGACATTCTGTTGCTGACTGTCCTTGATTAATCCATGCCTTTCTAAGTTTTTCCTGTCCCTCAAATGATCCCAATAATTTGCTCACCACCACCTTCTCAAGGGCAATTAGGGATGGGTAATAAATGCTGGTCTAGTCAGCGATGTCCACATCTTGTAAATTAATTTTTTAAAAAATGAGGTCAGGCTGGTTGGCCTGTAATTATTCGGTTTATCCCTCACTCCCTCCAAAGGTACAATGTTAGCAGGCCTCCAAACCTCTGGCATCTCACTTGTGACCAGTGAGGATTGGAAAATGATGGTCAGAACCTCCTCTATTTCCTCCCTGACGACTTTGAACGGCCTGGGGTACATTTCATCCTGCCCTGGTGACTTATCCACTTTGAGGATGCTAATCCCCTTAATACTTCCTCTCTCCCTATGTTTATCACATCCAATACTTCACACTCCTCCTCCTTAACTACAATGTCTGCATTGTCCCCCTCTTTTGTGAAGACAGACACAAAGCATTCATTAAGAACTATATCCACATCGTCTGCCTCCACACAATCGGTTCCCTTTTTGGTCTTTTATGTCTTTCCTGAGTTAGCCTCTTATTCTTAATGTATTGATAAAACATCTTTGGATTCTCCTTGATTTTGCTCACTAATATTCTTTCATCCCCTCTCTTTGTCTTCCTAATTTCCTTTTTGATTTCACTCCTCCACTTCCTATACTCCTCTCGGCTTTCTGTAGTACTGAGTTCTCGGTGTCTGACATGAGCTTTCCTTTTCTGCCTTATCTTACCCTGTAAGCTCCTTGACATCCAGGTGGCTCTAGATTTGGCCACCCACCCTTTTTCTTTGTGGGAACATGTTTACTCTGAACCCCTTGAATCTCCCCTTTGAATACCTCCACTGCTGACACTGATTTACCTTCAAGTAGCTGTTTCCAGTTCACTTTTGTTAAATCACTCCTCAGCTTAGTAAATTGGCCTTGCCCCAGTTTAAAATTCTTACACCTATTCTACCTTTGCCCTTTTGCATAATTATGCTAAAACTAACTGAATTATGATCACTGCCACCAAAATGCTCTTCTACTGTCACTCCTTCCACCTGCCCAGCTTCATTTCCTGAAACTAAGTCCAGAACCACAATATCTCTTGTTGGACTTGCTACGTACTGGCCAAGAAGGTTCTCCTGCATGTGTTATGATCCTCAGCTGAAGTTACCACTGGACAAGCCTGATCACAAGGTAGAACTCAGCTGATAGATCCAAACTTTTACTTGTTTGTTTAGATATGTGGAGAGGGGCTACTGAACAGTCACAGGACTCAGCTGATGTACTGTTAACAAAAGAATAAAACATTTGTTAAACGAGAAAAGATGAACTATTTTACAGTCCTCCTTCACCACAACCATATCTATACAAATATACAGGTTTGTAAGGATAACACAAGTTATAAAAGCTATCTTACACACTAATGTACACAATATGTACTTAGTCCACGGAAATCTATGGCACCCTGTGGTCAGACACACCACACTCTGAAACCAAGTGACAGATACCACCTCAACCTGATGCTATGGATCTCTCCTTAACTCCCCCCAGGTGTTTGCCACACCGTGAGCCAATCCATCTCACTGAATTCCGTCCTTCACACAAGGGTTTCCAATCTCAACTCTCCAAGAAATCGATTTGGAATTTTCTCCCAAACTGACGCTTCCTCTCAGGCGCCTTATGCAAGGGTTCATCTCCAGGGTTTCAAACTTTTCTTCCGATGTTCCTCTTCCCTGGGTCACTACATACATTCAAGTTGTCTTCCACACACTCTCACCGACTCAGCTATCAACAGTACCACTGTTTCACATGCCCAAAGCAAAGAGTAACAGACCTTCAGTTGTCTCTTCGGACCTTCTTGCCTCTTGCAATCTGTTCTCGCTTTACACCTGCTTTTTGCAGCTTTCTGTCTCTTTAAATCTGAAGCTTGGAGCCTCTCTGCCCATCACTCTTAACTTCACTTAACAGGACTTTTTCTGGATTCCTGTCCTTCCTTTGACTAAAAGGTCTGCTTTGGACTTTCTCTTGTTTCTGTCTCACCTGGATTTTGGGTCTTTTCTTTAGCTTGGGACTGGCTGCCCCCTTTGCTCCAATCTCCCCTGGCAGCTTTTTTTAAAACCAATTGCACTTTCCAAAACAAACTGCTGTCTTTCTTCTTGTGTGTGTGTGCCTGTCAGAGGGACCTGCCTCTCTGGCCCCCTGTTGCTAGGCAATGGTCCAATTATCCTACCCTTGTTTGTTTACCTTAGTTTAAGTCATAAAACTCTCATTAGAAATGCAAGCACCTTACTAAAGTGAAACAAAAACTCCATTTGGCCTTTCTTAATACACAGACACAGAAATACAAATCAATTTTAAACTTTAAAGCTAAAACTCATTCCTAACACCCACAAAACACGATACAGCTTACTTAAATTTTTTCTATTTCCTAACAAATGCACCTCAAGAATTCTGTTCCTTCCATTCCTTTCACATTAAAACTATCCTAGTTAATTTTGCGGTAGTTTAAATCGCCTATTATCCCGTACTGGAGAGCTGCTTTGGGCTGCAGTAGAGTGCTTAAATTGGAGTTTGGTGACTGAGGGAATTTAAGGGTTAATTTCTATCTAAAGTCAAGTCTTTCTTTAATTTAGTAATTAACTAAAAGTCACTGTTTGGGTTGGAAGAAGGTGAGTTTTAGGCCAGCTTTAAAACAGTGTTTATACAGGCTCTGCTTGCAGCTACACCTAGTTAATTAGATAACTGGCTTAAACAAGTTTTCAGAGGCCAGATTTGGAGATTATAAAAACACGCCATCTTATAGTGCTGACTTTGTCTGCACCGGAGTGCTGCTTTGGGCTGCAATAGAGTGCTTAAGTTGGAGTTTGGTGAATGAGGGAGTTCGGTGAGGAGGGAACGAGGTGATCCTTTGAGTACCCTGTGTACAGTCAGGTAGGTATTTACTACTTTTATCGCTCATAGCTTTTAAGGTGTTATTTTGTGGTTCATCACTTGTAAGGGCTATATTCTGTAACAACGAGGAGCAAGGAGGAAGGGCCTGAGAGTAATTGATATTATTTGATATTAAGTATCTTCCAAAAGGTTTAATTTAATTTAAAGGGGTAAGTCATGGCAGGAGAGCTCAAAGTCATGGTGTGCCCCTCCTATGGGAAGCCGGGAACATTTCCAGTGCCCGGGGCCAGCATGTGTGCAGGAAGTGTCTCCAGCTGCAGCTCCTGGAAGCCTGGGTTTCGGAGCTGGAGCAGCTGCTGGGGACACTGTGGAGCTTCCGCGAGGACAGTATCGTGGATAGCACGAATAGAGAGGTGGTCACACCGCAGGCTAAGAGTCCACAGGCAGGAAGGGAATGGGTGACCACCAGGCAGAACACGAGGACTAGGCAGGCAATGCAGGAATCTCCTGTGGCTATTCCACTGCAAACAGATATACCGCTTTGGATACTGTTGAGGGGAATGGCCTCAGGGGAAAGCAGCAACAGCCAAATTCATTGCACCGCGGTTGGCTCTGCTGCACAGGGGAGGAGTAAAAAGCACAGGAATGCAATAGTGCGGGGATTCAACTGTAAGGGGAATAGATTGCATTTCTGTGGCCGCAAACGAGACTCCAGGATGGTATGTTGCCTCCCAGGTGCTAGGGTCAAGGATGTCTCAGAGCGACTACAGGATATTCTGAAGGGGGAGGGTGAACAGCCAGTGGTTGTGGTACACATTGGTACAAACGACATAGGTAAATAAAAGGGATGAGGTCCTAAAAGCAGAATATAGCGAGTTAGGAAGTAAGTTGAAAAGTAGGACCTCAAAGGTTGTGATCTCAAGATTACTACCAGAGCCACGTGCTGGTCAGAGTAGAAATTGCAGGATATCGTGGATGAATATATGGCTGAAGAGATGGTGTGAAGGGGAGGGTTTCAGATTCCTGGGACATTGGGACTGGTTCTGGGGGAGGTGGGACCAGTACAAACTGGACGGGTTCACCTGGGCAGGACCGGGACTGATGTCCGAGGAGGAATATTTGCTAGAGTGGTTGGGGAGGGTTTAAGCTAAAATGGCAGGGGGGTGGAAACCTATGCAAGGCGTCAGAGGAGGGGGAATCAAGAACAAGAACAAAAGACAGAAAGGGGAATAAGAAAAGCGATAGGCAGAGAAATCAAGGGCAAGAATCAAACAGGGCCTCAGTGAAAAATTGTGGGAACGGGACAAGTAATGTTAAAATGACAAGGCTTTGTGCCTTAACGCGAGGAGCATTCGCAATAAAGTGGATGAATTAACCATGAAAGTAGATGTAAACAGATATGATATAGTTGGAGACATGGCTGCAGGGTGACCAGGGATGGGAACTGAACATCCAGGGGTATTGAGTATTTACGAAGGAAAGACAAGAAGGAAAAGGCAGTGGAGTTGCATTGCTGGTTAAAGAGGAAATTAACGCAATAGTGGGGAAAGATATTAGCTCTGATGATGTGGAATCTGTATGGGTAGAGCTGAGAAACACTGAGGGACAATAAATGTTAGTGGGGGTTGTATATAGGCCCCCAAACTGTAATGGTGATGTTGGGAATGGCACTGAACAGGAAATTAGAGATGCATGCAATAAAGGAACATCTGTAATTATGGGCAATTCAAATTAGTAACAATACTGTAGAGGAGGAATTCCTGGAGTGTATGGTTTTCTGGACCAATACGTTGAGGAACCAACTGGAGAACAGACCATCCTCGACTGGGTATTGTGTAATGAGAAAGGAATAATTGGCAACCTAGTTGTGCGAGGTCCCTTGGGGTTCAGCGACCATATGATAGAATTCTTCATCAAGATGCAGAGCGACATAGTTGATTCTGAGACGAGGGTCTTGAATCTTAATCAAGGAAACTACCATGGTATGAGGCACAAGTTGGCTATGATGGATTGGGAAACGTTACTTAAAGGGATGATGGTGGATAGGCAATGGCAAACATTCAAAGAGCGCATGGGTGAACTGCAACAATTCTTTATTCCTGTCTGGCACAAAAATAAAACAGGAAAGGTGGCTAAACCATGGCTTACAAGGGAAATTAGAGATAATGTTTGATCCAAGGAAGAGGCACATAAATTGGCCAGAAAAAACAACAGACCTGAGGATTGGGAGCACTTTAGAATTCAGTAAAGGAGGACCAAGGATTTGATAAGAAGGGGAAAAGAGAGTACAAGAGTAAGCTTGTGGGGAACATAAAAACTGACTGTAAAAGTTTCTATAGGTATGTGAAGAGTAAAAGATTGGTGAAGACAAATGTAGGTCCCTTACAGTCAGAAACTGGGGCTTTTATAATGGGGAACAAAGAAATGGCTGACCAACTAAATACATACTTTGGTTCTGTGTTCACAAAGGAGGACGCAAATAACATACCAGAAACATTGGGGAACACAGAGTTTAGTGAGAGGGAGGAACTGAACTGAAAGAAATCAGTATTAGTAGGGAAATGGTGTTGGGGAAATTGATAGGATTGAAGGCGGATAAATCCCCAGGGCCTGATAATCTACATCCCAGTGTACTTAAGGAAGTGGCCCTAGAAATAGTGGATGCATTGGTGGTCATCTTCCGAGATTCCATAGACTCTGGAACAATTCCTACTGATTGGAGGGTAGCTAATGTAACCCCACTATTTAAAAAGGGAGGTAGAGAGGAAACAGGGAATTATAGACCAGTCAGCCTGACGTCAGTAATAGGGAAAATTCTAGAGCCCATAATAAAGATTTAATAGCTGAGCACTTGGAAAACAGTGGCAGAATCGGACAGAGTCAGCATGGATTTACGAAAGGGAAATCATGCTTGACAAATCTACTGGAATTTCTCGAGGATATAACTAGTAGAGTTGATGAGGGGGAGCCAGTGGATGTGGTTTATTTGGACTTTCAGAAGGCTTTCGACAAAGACCCACATAAGAGATTAGTGTGTAAAATTAAAGCACGTGGGATTGGGGTTAGTGTATTAAGATGGATAGAAAACTGGTTGGCAGACAGGAAACAAAGAGTAGAAATAAATGGGTCTTTTTCTGAATGGCAGGTAGTGACTAGTGGGGTACCGCAGGGATTGGTGCTGGGACTCCAGCTATTCAAAATATATGTTAATGATTTAGATGAGGGAACTAAATGTAATATCCCCACATTTGCAGAAGACACAAAGCTGGGTGGGAGGGTGAGATGTGAGGAGGATGCAGAGATGCTTCAGTGTGATTTGGACAAGCTGAGTGAGTGGGCAAATGCATGGCAGATGCAGTATAATGTGGATAAATGTGAGGTTACCCACTTTGGTAGAAAAAACAGGAAGGCAGATTATTATCTGAATAGCTATAAATTGAGAGAGGGGAATGTGCAACGAGACCTGGGTGTCCTCGTACACCAGTCACTGAAGGTAAGCATGCAGGTGCAGCAAGCGGTAAAGAAGGCAATTGGTATGTTGGCCTTCATACCGAGAGGATTCGAGTACAGGAGCAGGGATGTCTTGCTGCAATTATTCAGGGCCTTGGTGAGACTACGACTGGAATATTGTGTGCTGTTTTGGTCTCCTTATCTGAGGAAGGATGTTCTTGCTATAGACGAAGTGCAGCGAAGGTTTACCAGACTGATTACTGGGATGGCAGGACTGACATTTGAGGAGAGATTGAATTGATTAGGATTATATTCTCTGGAGTTCAGAGGAATGAGAGGCGATCTCAGAGAAACCTATAAAATTCTAACATTGAAACCATGTGGAGTGAAGTGAATTGGCTGAAGACTGGCATCTGTGATGCTGGGGACCTCCGGTGGAGGCTGAGACAGGGTAGATGCAGGAAAGATGTTCCCGATGGCGGGGGAGACCAGA
The DNA here is from genome assembly GCF_017639515.1 of Carcharodon carcharias. Taxonomy (NCBI): domain Eukaryota; kingdom Metazoa; phylum Chordata; class Chondrichthyes; order Lamniformes; family Lamnidae; genus Carcharodon; species Carcharodon carcharias. Next base: position 205,529,417 of record NC_054470.1, on the reverse strand, counting down.
ACCAGGGGTCACAGTCTGAGGATATGGGTTAGACCATTTAGGACTGAGATGAGGAAAATTTCTTCACTCAGAGAGTGGTTATCCTGTGGAATTCACTACCACAGAAAGTAGTTGATATTATGTTTTCAAGAAGGAGTAAGATATAGCTCTTGGGGCGAAAGGTATCAAAGGACATGGTAAGAAAGCGGGAGCAGGCTATTGAGTTGGATGATCAGCAATGATCATAATGAATGGTGAAGCAGGCTCGAAGGGCCGAATGGCCTACTCCTAGTTTCTACGTTTCTGTTACTGCCCTATTGTTTTTGCACTTCTCAGAGATTTGCCCACATTTTTGGCCTTCGGTCTCCATCTGACTGTTTGGGAGTCTATAGAACATTCCCAGTCGTTCTTAAGCTCAATCCATATGGCCTCATTTGATAATCTTTCTCACATATCATTCTCACAGCTGTAATTTCTTCTCTAACCAAAATTGCCACACCCTTTCCCTTTTTATCACCCATTTATCTCGTCAGAAAGCCCTGCAACCAAGAATGTTGAGTTTCCATTCCTGTCCCTCTTTAAGCCATGTTTCTGTAATAGTTATGATATCATATTACCACGCTTCTGTCTGTGCCCTCAGCTCATCTGATTTGCTATACTCCTTGCATTGAAGTACATACCCTTTAACACTGCCAAGCTTTATTTATTTTCTATCTTATGTTTCCTCCGTCTTCCAGACTCACTCACTGATTTTCTGCCTTCCATTACCATTTCTGATTTTGCCCCATCACAGTCTACACTCGGGTTCCCATTCCCCTGCCAAACTAGTTTAAACCCTCCCCAACAGCACCAGCAAACCGCCCAGCAAGGATATTGGTTCCGGCCCCACTGAGGTGCAAACCGTCCAGCTTGTACATATCGCACCTCCCCTAGAACCAGTCCCAATGCCCCAGGAATCTAAATCCCTCTCTTCTACACCATTTCTCGATCCACATATGGGTCAGCTCTAATTTCCTATTTCTATGCTTATGAGCACGCGGCACTGGTGGTAATCCAGAGGCTATCACCTCTGAGGCCTTGCTTTTTAATGTCTTACCTAGCTCCCTAAAATTTGCCTTCAGGACTTCATTCCCTCTTTCTAACTATGTAATCGGTACAAATAGGAACCACAACTTTTGGCTGATCACCCTCCTCCTCCCCTGTTACAGTTAGGGGTATGGGATATATCAGAGTGCTATAGTGAGAGGTGTGGAGTATATCAGTGTTACAGGGAGGAGCTTGGGGTATATCAGAATGTTACAGTGAGGGGTGTGGGATATATCAGAGTGTTACAGTGAGGGGTGTGGGATATATCAGAGTGTTACAGTGAGGGGTGTGGGGTATATCAGGGTTACAGTGAGGGGAGTGGGGTATATCAGAGTGTTACAGTGAGGGGTGTGGGATATATCAGGGTGTTACAGTGAGGGGTGTGGGGTATATCAGGGTTACAGTGAGGGGAGTGGGGTATATCAGAGTGTTACAGTGAGGGGTGTGGGATATATCAGAGTGTTACAGTGAGGCATGTGGGGTATATCAGAGTTACAGTGGGGGATGTGGGGTATATCAGAGTGTTACAGTGAGGGGTGTGGGGTATATCAAGAGTTACAGTGAGGGGTGTGGGATATGTCAGAGTGTTACAGTGAGGGGTATGGGGTATATCAGAGTGTGACCTTGTGGGGTGTGGGATATATCAGAGTGCTACAGTGAGGGGTGTGGGATATATCAGAGTGTTACAGTGGGAGTGTGGGATATATCAGAGTGTTAAAGTGCGGGGTGTGGATTATATCGGAGTGTTACAGTGAGGGGTGTGGGATATATCAGAGTGTTACAGTGAGGAGTGCGGGGCATATGAGCGTATTGCAGTGAGGGGTGTGGGGTATATCAGAGTGTTACAGTGAGCAGTGTGGGAAAAATCAGAGTGTTACACTGAGTGGTGTGGTGTATATCAGAGTGTTACAGTGAGGGGTGTGGGGTATATCAGGGTTACTGTGTGGCATGTGGTGTATATATCAGAGTGTTACAGTGAGGGTGTGGGGTATATCAGAGTGTTACAATAAGTGGTGTGGAGTATATCAGAGTGTTACAGTGAGGGGTGTGGGGTATATCAGGGTTACTGTGTGGCATGTGGTGTATATATCAGAGTGTTACAGTGAGGGTGTGGGGTATATCAGAGTGTTACAATGAGTGGTGTGGAGTATGTCAGAGTGTTACAGTGAGGGGCTTGGGGTATATCAGAGTCTTACAGTGAGGGGTGTGGGGTATATCAGAATGTTACAGTGAGGGGTATGGGATATATCAGAGTGTTACAGTGAGGGGTGTGGAGTATATCAGAGTGGTATAGTGTGGGGTATATCAGAATTACTGTGTGGCGTGTGGTGTATATCAGAGTGTTACAGTGAGGGTGTGGGGTATATCAGAGTGCTACAATGAGGGGTGTGGAGTATATCAGAGTGTTTCAGTGAGGGCCTTTGGGTATATCAGAGTCTTACAGTGAGGGGTGTGGGATATGTCAGAGTGTTACAGTGAAGGGTGTGGGGTATATCTGAGTGTTACAGTGGGAGTGTGGGATATATCAGAGTGTTAAAGTGTGGGGTGTGGATTATATCGGAGTGTTACAGTGAGGGGTGTGGGATATATCAGAGTGTTACAGTGAGGAGTGCGGGGCATATGAGCGTATTACAGTGAGGGGTGTGGGGTATATCAGAGTGTTACAGTGAGCAGTGTGGGAAAAATCAGAGTGTTACACTGAGTGGTGTGGTGTATATCAGAGTGTTACAGTGAGGGGTGTGGGGTATATCAGGGTTACTGTGTGGCATGTGGTGTATATATCAGTGTTACAGTGAGGGTGTGGGGTATATCAGAGTGTTACAATGAGTGGTGTGGAGTATATCAGAGTCTTACAGTGAGGGGTGTGGGGTATATCAGAATGTTACAGTGAGGGGTATGGGATATATCAGAGTGTTACAGTGAGGGGTGAGGAGTATATCAGAGTGGTATAGTGTGGGGTATATCAGAATTACTGTGTGGCGTGTGGTGTATATCAGAGTGTTACAGTAAGGGTGTGGGGTATATCAGAGTGCTACAATGAGGGTGTGGAGTATATCAGAGTGTTTCAGTGAGGGCCTTTGGGTATATCAGAGTCTTACAGTGAGGGGTGTGGGATCTGTCAGAGTGTTACAGTGAAGGGTGTGGGGTATATCTGAGTGTTACAGTGAGGGGTGTGGGATATATCAGAGTGTTACGGTGAGGGGTGTGGGATATATCAGAGTGTTACAGTGCGGGGTGTGTGATATATATGTGTTACAGTGAGGGGTATATCAGATTTACAGTGAGGGGTGTGGGATATATCAGATTTACAGTGAGGGGTGTGGGATATATCAGAGCGTTACAGCGAGGGATGTGGGATATATCAGAGTGTTACGGTGAGGGGTGTGGGATATATCAGTGTTACAGTGAGGGGTGTGGGATATATCAGTGTTACAGTGAGTGGTGTGGGTTATATCAGAATGTTCATTTATTCTTACACGGCATGTGGGCTCGCTGGCAAAGCCAGCATTTATTGCCAACCCCTAATTGCCCTTGAATTGAGTAGTTTGCTCGGTCATTTCAGAGGGCAGGTCAAAGTCAACCACATTGCGATGGATCTGGACTCACATATAGGTCAGACCAAGTAAGGTTGGCAGATTTCCTTCCTTAAAGGACATAAGTGAATCAAATTTTATGATAATCCATGATAACTTCATGATCACCATTACTGAGATGAGCTTTCAACTCCATGTTTTAATTGAACTTAAATTGAATCAGCTGTCATTTGAATCTGTGTCACAGGGCATTAACCTTGGCCTCTGGATTACTAATTCAGTGATATTACCACAAGGCCACCATCTCTCCCTAATTACAGTGGGGTGTGTGGGGTATATCAGGGTGTTATAGTGAGGAGTGTGGGATATATCAGAGTGTTACAGTGAGGGGTGTGGGGTATATCAGAGTGTTACAGTGAGGGGTGTGGGGTATATCAGAGTGTTACAGTGAGGGGTGTGGGGTATATCAGAGTTACAGTGAGGGGTGTGGCGTACATCAGAGTGTTACAGTGAGGGGTGTCGGGTATATCAGAGTGTTACAGGGAGGGGTATGGGGGATACCAGAGTTACAGTGCGGGGCGTGTGGTATATCAGGGTGTTACAATGAGAGGTGTGGAGTGTATTGGGCACTTTTGTGGAAAAGGTGTATGAAAATATAATTTGCCAAATCTCCCCATGATGAGTGCTGCATAATCTACAGGGGTTTGTACTACATACGAACATAGGTATTAGGACTAGGAGTCGGCTACTCAGCCTCCTGTGTCTGCTCCTTCATTCAATAAGGTAATGGCTGATCTGAGTCTAACCTCAACCTGACGTTTCTGCCTTTCCCCGATAACCTTTCACCCCCTTTTGATCAAGAATCTATCTAGCTCTGCCTTAAAAATATTCAAAGACTCTGCTTCCACCGCCTTTTGAGGAATAGGGTTCCAAAGAATCTCAATCCTCAGAGAAAAAATTTCTCCTCATCTCTGTCTTAAATGAGCAACCTCTTATTTTTAAACAGTTCTAGATTCTCCCAGAAGAGGAAACATCCTCTCCACATCCACCCTTTCAAGAACCCTCAGGATCTTAAAGGTTTCAATTAAGTCACGTCTTACTCTTCTAAACTCCAGTGGATACAAGCCTAACCTGTTCAGCCCACTCCTGGTGTTAGTTTAGTAAACCTTCTCTGAACTGCTTCTAACACATTTACATCTTTCTTTAAATAAGGAGACCAGATGTGGTCTCACCAATGCCCAGAACAACTGAAGCATAACCTCCCTACTTTTGTAATCAATTCCCCTCACTATAAATGATAATATTCCATTAGCTTTCCTAATTATCTGCTGTACCTGCATACTAACCTTTTGTGATTCATGCACTAGGATGCCCAGGTCCCTTCAAATCTCAGAGCTCTGCAATCTCTCACCATTTAGATAATAAGCTTAGTTTTATTCTTCCTGCCAAAATGAATGATTTCACATTTTCCCACATTATACTCAATTTGCCAGGTCTTTGCCCACTCACTTAACCTATCTGTGTCACTTTGTAGCCTCCTTACATCCTCTTCACAATTTACTTCCCTACTTATCTTTGTGTTGTCAGCAAATTTAGCAACCATCCCATCCATCCCTTCATCCAAGTTATTTATATAAATTATAAAAAGTTGAGGCCCCAGCACTAATCCCTGTGACACACCACTCAGTACATCTGCATTTGCCAGAGATTGAGATAGTGGCTGCGTTATGCTAGAGCTCCTGATTGCTCGGAGAGACTTTGTACTTACGTGTGATGACATAATCCTGCGTGACAGTCTGACTCTGCTTTGCTTTTCGCTTTGTTTTCACTACACAGAGTTTAGCCCCTCTGCAAAACACAAAGTTCTGGTCAGTGAATTAAATGTTATGTGAGGCTCAAAGCCTACTCATCAAGCCTGGGCATCTCAAGCTGGAGCCTGGAGTGGGCAGCTGTGCTGAGGCTAGGACCCAGGCCAGGGTTTGGGCTGTTCAGCATGTGTCAGGGCCTGACCATGATACACTTCATAATGTGAGGCCAGGGCCTGTAATTAACCCAGAAACTATAGGTCAGTCAATCAAATGTTAGCGGTGCGGAAATACTGAGACAATAACGAGAACAAATTTAATTGGTAATTTGAAAAGTATGGGCGAATAAATGCAAGTCAGCATAGATTTGTTAAAGGCAGATCATGTTTGTCTAACTTAATCAAATTGTTTTATGAAGTAATGGAGAGGGTTGATGAGGGTAGTGCATTTGATGTGTTTATCGACTGGCAACAGACATTCAACATTTACCACATAGTAGACTTGCTACAGAATCTGAGGCCCACCGTATTAAAGGGACAATGACAGCATGAATACAAAATTGGCTAACGGACAGATGCTTAACAGGATTCAAGCTGGTTGGTGAAGTCAAAACTAAGACATTGAGCCTTTCCTTGTTGATAGAGTTTATTGACATTGTCCAATGTCAGCGCACTCACCCCCACCCAGTGTCCCAGCTATCCCCCAAACATTGTGTTCAAGTACCCATCACCTGTTTCCCTTAACAATGTAATTGAAGAGACATTTACAGATTCCCCTCTTTTCTTGAAATTAAAACTTTTTATAACAAAAATAATTTTTCAAATTAATCACAAAGTATCAGTAGCATATATTTTTTTCATCTATGTCGTGCATTACAGTACAACTAACCATTAATCAATAACATCTTGCCCCTATTCAAACAAAACTATTTTTTCTTTACCATGTATGAATAATTACAAAGTAAGTAAAAAAAAAATATTGGTTTTCCATATCCTCATTGTAATACAGGGCCTCTTTCTTCCAGTACATCTAATCATTTCTTAGAGCATCTCTCTTCATAAAACAGTCCGACAATTGGTGACTTGCATTCACCCATTCTACTTTGGGAAATATCTCTTCTTTCCAACATTTCCTTCATGCTAGCAAAGTCAATCCTCGACCATTTTTCAGGGACACCCTTTGTCGAATGAACATTAAACCAAAGAGAACAATTATCCACATTGCATTCTATGGGCAAACTTTTCTCAGATTGCCCCTTGTATAGGATTTCCTTCAGTATATGAGATAAGTACACCCCATATCTATTGCTTCTACTAACGCCAGTGTTTCAGCAGCTAAGGTGTTTTTAACTACCTTTTTAAATTTTCTTCAATTCCCAGGCCAATGGACAACACTCATTATTCTTTCCCACTAAGAATATGATGAACCCTGCTGTGCTAGAGTATCCATCTGAAGATTGGCATGTGAAGAATCACTAAACATGACTAACCTCATAACTTCTGAATCACCCAAGGCTGGAAACTTGAATGTGCATTTCTCTGAACTTAATTTTTTAAATGCTTTATTTGCTTTCAGAACTTCCTCAATTCTACCATGTATCATCATATTACTCAGTTCCAGTATGTTATAACTACCATCAGGTCTAGTGAATGCACAGCCTGTTCAACTGTCCGATCAAACTTCTTAATTTGTCTGTTCCTTCCCTGGATGTGAGATCATCTTTTTGTGAGGACGTGGCCCAATTTATTTGAATGTGATTGGCATTTTCTAAATAATTCTGTTGATTCAAGGTCACTCCTGACTTATTCTGTGTAATGTCTAACCCAATATATTTAAAGGCCCCTGAAGCCTGACTTCCAGCCTTAAATTCCTTTTTTATTTTATCTACCGCCCACTGCTCAGATTCTGCAGAACCTCCCCACAGAAAATCATCGTTGTGCAACATAAAGATGCCTATGAGTTTGTCCTTGTGATATCAATAGAACGTTGCTGGGTCTGTCTTAGGCTGAATATAACCAGGTTCCTGCAGGACTGACTTAACTGAGAAATACCACACCCTTGATTCAACCCATAAACACACTTGTTTAATTTCCAGTTTCCATTCCATATCGCCAGCTTCTTTAGGTGGTTTCAAAAACACTTGCCCTTTGATATTTCTCACCCTAAAAAAATGCAGTTTTTAATATCAATCAATTTACATTCCCAGGAATATGTTGCTAAAAAGGGCTAAGAAAATCTTCAAGCCCACCTTTCCTGCAGTAGGGGAACCCACCCTGACATCTTGATCAACAAGTCTTTCTTTGAAATCGATCCACTAGTCTAGTCTTAAACATGCCATCAGGAAGTAGCCACCTGTGTGATAAGGCTGGCTGTCCCCTGTATGGTATTTCAGCGTATACACCGAATTCTCTCTCTTTTTGTTTGGCATCCTTTATCAACTTATCTTCTAATTTGTTCATAGTGACTAAAACTTCTCGATCATCAAGGCTTCTACTTCTTGTGGCATTCCTAGTCCGTCCTATGGTCATTGTTCTTGTCAAATTACAACCTCTACTCGCCCTCCTCTCTTGCTGGACTACTGCTGCACGATCTCTCCCTCCTATGACCAGAGTCTTTTTCAAAAATCTTTTCCTTGGGCCACAATCACTTCCTGATCTACTTTCAGAAGACACACACAGTGTTTTCTGGCCTTCCACATCTTTACCTCATTTTGCAAATCTATGGGTCTTGTCTTCTGTCTCTCATTTTGCATATTCAGCCAATGTTTGTATTTGCCAGTGGCTTTTCCTGCTTTCCCTATAATGGTGGTATCCCTCCATTCACTGGCCCCTACTAGCATATATGTTACTCTATGCCAATTTTAGGTAGTTATCCTTTGGGATAAATAGCCATATCCTGTGCTTCATTATCACTATGCTCATATTCAGACAGCCTTTAATCTGCTCCTCATAATTGTCCAACATATGTGTTTGTGCAGTGCACGGTGCCTCTTCACTTTTCACTACCCATTCAGATTCTATAAATGCATAATCAGTGCCAGTTAGCCTTGAGGAATGTACCCTAATAATCAATTGCCATGTTGTAAAATTAGATTCTAGATAACACTTCAACCAATCCACTTCACATACTGTGGACATGCACCCACTGTCTAAAAGAGCACAACTGAATGAGTCCACAATTGGAACACCCATTACTGGACTAAAGCTTCAGGTGACCGGTACAATTTGTTCTAACTGATCAGCATCAACATCTTTTCCTCCGATCTTTCCTTGTCACCTGTTGTTTCAAAAACCCAGTTATTCTGTTTCGAACAATTGATCCCATGATGATATTTCGAGTCACATCTGAAACAGCTGTTTACCGTTCCCCAGTTATTTCTGGGGTTCATTTCCTGTCATAGTTACCCACTTCCTGTCGTCTGTTAGAGCTACCAAACGGGTCTCTATCCTCATTTCTTTTGTTTGTGGTTCTTCTTTTGTATTGATGCTAGCGCCTCTATCTAAATGGTCTTGAAAAACTGCCAGCATCGAACCCTCCATCTTTTGTGTTACCGCAGAAGGTCCCATTGGTGCCATGAGTGGCCGGAAATGAATGTTTCCCCCAAATATTTTTAAAGTTTCACACATCTGTCCCAAAAGCATATCTCTTTCTGAGCTTCTAACTCCAGTCAAGACCAGGAGCTTATCCATGTTCAATAGTTTAACACAGTCCAACAATTTGAAAGCAAGCACTGAATTAGGGATCACCAAATAGAATTTCTGTAAACTAGTATATAACCTGTTAAATTCCATGATGGAGGGAGGGAGGGAAATGGGGGGTGGGGGGGGGGGGGGGGGGGGGGGGGGGGGGGGGAGCGAGGGAGAAGGGCTAGAAGGGAGAGGGGGTAGAAGGGAAAAGGGGAGTGAGGGAGACGGGGGTAGAAGGGAGGTGGGAGGGGGATTTTTTTTTAGTCGTTCATGGGGTGTGGGCGTTGCTGCCGAGGCCAGCATTTATTGTCCATCCCTAATTGCTCTTGTTCAGGGGGCACTTAAGAGCCAAGTTTGTGGCACCACAGTTGGCTCAACTACACAGGACAGGAGGAGGAAGAGTGGAAGTGCTATAGTAATAGGGGATTCCACAGTTAGGGGAGCAGAGAGGTATTTCTGTGGCTGTAGACGTGAATCCAGGACTGTGTGTTGCCTCCTTGGTGTCAGGGTCAAGGATGTCACAGCGTGGCTGCAGGACATTCTTTTGGGGATGAATAGTAGGATGTCGTCCAAATTGAGACTAATGAAATAGGTAGGAAAAGGGATGAGATACTGAAAGCAGATTTTAGGGAGTTAGGAAGAGAATTAAAAGAGCAGTAATCTCAGGATTACTCCCAGTGCCACGTGCTGGTGAGCATAAGAATAGGAAGATTGAGCAGTTCAACACTTGGCTGGAGAAATGGAGAAGAAGGGAGGACTTTAGATTTCTGGGGCATTGTACATATCAGAGAGTAGTATCAAGGTAGATAGAATACTTGGAGAGTTTGATAGAATTAGAGTAGGCAACAGTAAATCATTAGGTGGGGTCAGAGCAAGGGGGAAAGTAAAAAAGCCTAAATCAGAATTGATGTGCATGTTTTTGAATACACGGAGTGTGATTCATAAGATTGGTGAACTATAGGCACAGGTTGACAAATGGAATAATGTTATTACTTCTATAACAGAGACCTAGCTCAAAGGAGGGCAGAACTGGATGTTAAATATTCCTGGGTACAAGGTGTTTAAGAGAGACAGGGAAGGGAGAAAAGTGGGGGGGTGGTGGGGAATGGCAATATTGATTCAAGATGGCATTATAGTGCTAAAGAGAAAGGATGTTCCAGAGAGTCAAGGGCGGATTCCCTCTGGCTAGGGGTAAGGAATGAAGAAGGTGCAATAACATTGATTGGTGTAGTATATAGACCATCAACTAGTGGAAGGGATGTAGCGAAACAAATTTGCAAAGAATTATAGAGTAATCATAATGGGGGACTTCAATTATCCAAATATAGACAGGGATAGGAATAGTACAAAGGGAGAGAGGGGCGAGAGCTCTTGGAACATGTTCAAGGTAATTTTCTGCAGCAGTATGTTTCCAGTCCAATGAAAGGACATGCACTTTTGGACATGGGTCTGGGGAACGCATTGGCCCATGTGGATCAAATATTAGCAGGAGAGCCTCTAGGGGACAATAACCATTGTATCATAAGGTTTAGGTTAATCATGGTAAAGGACAGGGAACAACCCAGTGCAGAGATAATTAAATGGGGGAAAGCCAACTTCGATGGGATGAGAATGCATCTGAGTCGAGTGGATTGCAATCAAACGTTGGCAGAAGACGGCGGCTGAACAATGGGCCACCTTCAAAGACAAAGTATTGCAGGTAATGTCAAGGTATATTCCCTTGAAGGGCAAAAGTAGGACAAATAAATTTAGAACACTCTGGATGACGAGAGAGGTAGAGGTTAAGATGAAAAGGAAGTGCGCAGACGTGTCAGGTAGAAAATACAATGGAGGATCAGGCTGCATATAGAAGGACCAGAAAAGTGAAGAAACTGATAAGAAAAGCAAGGAGAGAGCATGAAAAGAGGCTGGCAGCGAACATAAAAGGGAATTTCAAGGTCTTCCAGAAGCATGTAAATAATAAAAGGGTGGTAAAAGAAAGAGTAGGGCCAATTAGGGACAAAAAAGGGGTCTTGCATGTGGAGGCGGGAGAAATAGCACAGGTGATAGATGAGTACTTTACAAAGGAAGAGGATGCTACCCAGGCCGAGGTGAGAGAGGACATAACTGGTACACTAGTAGAACTTACAATTGAGAGGAAGGCGGTGTTGGAAAGGCTATTTTTATTTAAAATAGATAAGCTACCAGGACTGGGTGAGATTTATTTTGAATCCATTCATGGGATATGGGCTTCGCTGGCTGGGCCAACATTTATTGCCCATCCCTAGTTACCCTTGAGAAGGTGATGAATCGAATGGTGCTGAGGGAAGTGAGGGTGGAAACTGCAGAGGCACTAGTGATAACCTTCCAGTCTTCCTTAGACACAGGGGAGGTACCAGAAGACTGGAGAACTGCGAATGTTACATCCTTGCACCAGAATAAAGCTGGTAACTACAGAGCAGTCATTTGACCTCAGTGATAGAGAAACTTCTGGAAATTATAGTATGGGATAAAATCGATAATCACATAGCCACGGCAGATGTTGGAATTTGAGTTCAATAAAAATCTGGAATTAAAAGCCTACTAATGACCATGAAACCATTGTCGAATGTTGTAAAAACCCATCTGTTTCACTAATGTCCTTTAGGGAATGAAATCTGCTGTCCTTACCTGGTCTGGCCTACATGTGACTCCAGGCCCACAGCAATGTGGTTGATTCTTAACTACCCTCTGAATAAGGGAAATTAGGGATGGGCAATAAATGCTGGCCTAGCCAATGACGCCCACATTCCGTGAATGAATAAACAAGTGCAGGGTAATTAAGGAAAGCCAGTATGGATTCATTAAATGAAAATTATGTTTAACTAACTTGCTGGAATTTTTGAGAAGTTAACAGAGAAGGTTGATAAGGGAAACATTGTTGGTGTGGTGCAAACGGATTTTCAAAAGGCATTGCCACACAATACAGTGCCACACAACAGACTTGAGAGCAAAATTCTAGGTCATGGAACAAAAGGGAATGTAGGCACTTGGATAAGAAATTGGCTGAGTGACAGGAAACAGAGAATTGTGATAAATGGTTGCTTTATAGATTGAAGGAAGGTTTGTAGTGGAGTTCCTCAGGGTCAGTATTAGGTCCCGTGCTCTTCCTGATATATATCTTCCTGATATATATTAATGACCTAGACTGTGGTGTCAGAGCATGATTTAAAAATTTCCAGATGATACAAAGATGTTGTCAACTGTGATGGGGATAGTTTTGAACTTCAAGAGGACATAGATATGTTGGTGGATTGGGCAGACAAGTGGCAGATTAAGTTCAATGCAGAGAAGTGTGAGGTGATTTGTTTTGGTAGGAAAAATATGGTGAGACAGCATAAAATAAAGGGATAGCCTCTAAAGGAGGTGCAACAACAGAGGGACCTCTATGTATACCTACATAGGTCATTGAAGATGGCAGGTCATGTTGAGGGATCAGTTAATAAAGCATATAGCATCTTAGGCTTTATTAATAGGGGCTTTGAGTACAAGAGTAAGGTGTCATGTTGGAATTGTATAAGACGCTAGTTAGGCATCATCTGGAGTACTGCGTCCAATGCTGGATGCCTTACTTGAGGAAGGATGTGAAGGCACTAGAGAGAGTACAGGAGATTCACAAGAATGATTCTAGGGATAGATAGGCAAGGTTGGGACACCTTTCCTTGGAGAAAGAAGGCTGAGAGGAGACTTGATAGAGGTATTCAAGATCCTGAGAGGAATGGACAGGGTAAATAGTGAGAAACTGTTCCCACTCAAGAGATTATCAAGAACGAGAGGGCACAGATTCAAAATAATTGGCAAAATGTGATGTGAGGAAAAATGTTTTCACCAAGAGGGTGGTTAGAGTCTGGAACAAATTTCCTGAAAGGGTGGTGGAGGCAGGTTCGATTGAGGTATTTCAAAAGAGAATTGGATTCCTACCTGAAAAGAGAGAATGTGCAAGGTTACGGGGATAAGGCACAGGAATGGGACTAGGTGGAATGCTCTTTCAGAGAGCCAGTGCAGCCTTGATGGGCCAAATAGTCTCCTTCTGCACTGTAAAGTTACTGTGATACTGTGAAGATACTGTGAGGTTAATCAGGAGAAAGAAATTTTGAGGTGAAGCTAGTTAAAAATGTAAAAACGGAAAGCAAGAGTTTCAACAGGTATTTTAAAAGGGAAAAGAAGTAGTATGTGGGGAGTTTGTGGCATAGTGGTAATGTCGCTAGACAATAATCCAGAGACCTAAGCTAATGCCCTGGAGCCATGGGTTCAAATCCCACCGCTATAGCAAACTGCGGTCTTTAATAAACTGGTAATTTCTGCATAACAGAACCTTTAAAGGATTTGATATACAGCATTGATTCGCTCTCTGGAAAGGAAATTTCTAAACGTTCTGACCTCTGAGCAGTCTTTGCAAACAGCAAGGTCACTTAGTTCAGGCTGCCATGTTGTCATTCGTAATCTGGTTGGATGGTGTCTTGTGTATCCCCTTATCTAAGCAAGTGTTTAGAAAGGACCAGGGTATGACACTCAACATGATAAAAACCAAAAATCTGACCTCGAGCAGGGTAATGATCAGGGGGGCTAGTAAACACCCTGACAGTTTGGGTACATGCCTTGTATCCATTGGTCAGAAGGGTTTGGATAGGTGGTTGACACTGAGTAAGCTGCTAGCCCCCAGAAAAAGGGTATATTAACAAGTGCCCAGGCACAGGGCGGTGCCCTGGTGGAGTCCTGCTGAAGTGCTGGTGAGGCGGCAGTGCTCATTGGGCAGCTGTCTTCTTCAGACAGAAGACGGACCGGAGGAGGAGGAAGATTGAGGGAAGAGTTTCCTAACACTTCGACTAGAGAGCAGGATGCTGTTATCACAAGATACTGAGATCAACACAGTCTGTACTGACCGTCCTGTTGTTCTCTGCGATCAGTAAACTGTTCTCAACTGTTATGGGTTGTATCGCTTTTTCCGTCTTAGTTAATGTATCATATCTAAACTGTTGTTTCTCAATAAACCATCTTAAAATTACTTATGACTAGTTGACTGTTTATTTAGGTATCTGTGGGCCCGAATCCAAAAATCTTACACCGCAACAGTTGGTGGAATTTCAATTCAGTTAACAAGTCAGGAATATAAAACTAGTCTCAGCAAGGTGACCATGAAACTATCTTTGACGGTTGTATAAACCCATCTGATTCATTAATGTCCAGGGAAGGAAATCTGCCATCTTTACCTGGCCTGGCCTACACGTGACTCCGGGCCCACAAGAATGTGGTTGTCTCTTAACTGCCCTCTGAAATGGCCTAAGAAGCCACTAAGTTCAAGGGCAATTAGGGATGGGCAACAAATGCTGGCCTTGCCAACGATGTCCACATCCCATAGAAGAATTTAAAAAGAAGTATAATGAGTGTTCGTCCTCAAGTGAGAGTGGGGGTTGGGGGGGGGTGGTTTATAGCGGACAATAAGGAAAAGGTGGATAAAATGAACAAATATTTTCCTTCTATCTTCAATATAGAGGACACAAAAACATTCCAGTAATACCTGTATATCAGGAGATGGAGGGGAGAGAGGAACTTGGTGAAATTACAATCACTAGGGAAGCAGCACCGAGCAAACTGATGGAGCTGTGAGCTGATAAATCTCTGGGTCCAGATAGACTTCCTCCTCGGATCTTAAAAGAGGTGGCCAATGAGGTAGTTGATGCACTGGTTTTAATTTTCCAAAAGTGCCTAGATTCTCGAAAGGTTAAATCAGATTGAAAAGTAACAAAAATAACGTTTCTATTCAAGAAGGGAGGGAGGCAGAAAACAAGAAACTACAGGCCAGTTAGCTTCACATCTGTGGAAAAGGTGTTAGAATCTATCGTTAAAGTAGTAACAGTTGGGCACTTAGAAAAACTCAAGGTAATCAGGACGAGTCAGCATAGTTTTGTGAAAGGAAAATCATGTTTAACCAATTTACTACAGCAAGTAATTAAGAAGGCTAATGGAATGCTATCCTTTATTACGTGGGATTGAACATAAAAGTTCCAGCAGGTCATACAGACTCGAAATGTCAACTGTCATCCCTCTCCGCAGATGCTGTCAGATCTGCTGAGTTTTTCCAGATTTTTTTTTTTGTTATAAAAGTATGGGTGTTATACTTCATTTATACAGGGCATTGGTGAGACCGCACCTCGAATGCTGTGTGCAGCTTTGGCCTCCTTATTTAAGAAAGGTTGGAAATGCATTGGAGATGGTTCAAAGGAAGTTTACTAGATTGATATCTGGAATGAGTGGATTGTCTTATGAGGAAAGGTTGGAGAGACTGGGCTTGTTTCTACTGGAGTTTAGAAGGGTGAGGGGCGACTTGATTGAAGTACACAAGATCCTGAACAGCCTTGACAAGGTAGACATCAAAAGGATATGTTTCCTCTTGTGAGTGAGTCCAGAACAAGGGGGCACTGTCTTAAAATTAGTGGTCGCCTTTTTAGGACAGAGATGAGGAGAAATTTTTTCTCTGAGGGTTGTGCAACTTTGGAACTCTCTGCCTCAGGTGGTGGTGGAAGTGAGGTCACTGAATATTTTTTAAGGAAGGTAGATAGATTCTTGTTAGGCAAGGGAATCAAAGTTATCAGGTTTAGATTGCAATGTGGAAATCGAAACACAAGAAGATCAGCCATGATCTTATTGAATGGCGGAGCAGGCTCAAGGGGCCGAATGGTCTACTCCTGTTCCTATTTCTTATGTTCTTATTAGGGTTCTTTAAAGGAGTAACATGTCTTGTGGATAAAGGGGAGCCAGTAGACGTAATGTATTTGGATTTCCAGAAGGCATTTGATAAGGTGCCACATCAAAAGTTATTGAAGAAAATAAAAGCTCATGGTGTAGGTGTTAACATATTAGCTTGGATAGAAGATTGGCTGGCCGGTGGCTTACAGAAAACAGAGAGTATGCATAAATAGGTCTTTGTCTGATTGGCAGGATGTGACAAGTGGAGTGCCGCAGGGGTTTGTGTTGGGGCCTCAATTTTTTATAATTTATATTGATGACTTAGATGAGGGGAATGAAGGCATGGTAGCTAAATTTACAGATGACACAAAGGTAGGTAGGAACGTATGTTGTGAAGAAGACATAAGGAGTTTGCAGATAGATATAGATAGGCTGAGTGAGTGGACAAAAACCTGGCAGATGGAGTGTGATGTGGGAAAATGCGAAGTTGTGAAGAAATGAAAAGTAGAGTTGAGACCGCAATCAGATTCACTTTGGCAGGAACAATAAAAAAGCAGCGTATTACTTAAACGGAGAACAGCTGCAGAATTCTGAGGTACAGAGGGATCTAGGTGTTCTCATGCATGAGTCACAACAAGTTAGTATGCAGGTACAGCATGTAAGCAAGAAGGCTAATGAAATGTTATCCTTTATTATGAAAGGAATTGAACATAAAAATAAGGATGTTTTGCTTCAGTTATACAGGGCATTGGTGAGACTGCATGTCAAATACTGTGTGTAGTTTTGGTCTCTTTATTTAAGCAAGGACAGAGTTGCATTATGAGCTCAGAGAAGGTTCACTCAACTGATTCCTGGGAGGAGGGGGTTATCTTGAGGAAAGGTTGGACAGTTTGGGCCAGTATCCATAGAAGTTTAGAAGAATGAGGTGGTGATCTTATCGAAACATGTAAGATCTCGAAGGGACTTAACAAGGTGAATGCTGAAAGGATGTCTGGCCTTACGGGAGAGGCTAGAACTAGGGGACACAGTTTAAAAATGAGGGGTCTCCCTTTTAAAATGGAGATGAAAATTTTGTTCTCTCCCAGTGTCATTAGTCTCTGGAATTCTCTCCCACAAAGTAGTGGAGGCTGGGTCATTGAATAATATTCAAGGCCAAGTTAGATTTTTGATAAGGGAGACAAGGATTATGGAGGGTAGGCAGAAAAGTAGAGTTGAGACCGCAATCAGATCAGCCATTATCTTATCAAATGGCAGAGCAGACCTAAGGGGCCAAATAGCCTACTCCGATTCCTAATTCTTATGTTTTTGTGCGTTTAAGAAACAGGCAGGTAGTGCAGGGGTCCCCTGAAAGCATCTCACTCTCCAACCAGTATTGGTTCCTCTGAGGAGTGCAGCCAGAGCCAAGTCCATGGCACCACAGCTGGTTCAGCTGCATAGGGTTGGCACGAAAAAGACTAGAAGAGCAATAGGAGGCTTGGTAGGGAAACAGATAGGTACTTTAGACATGAATCCAAGATGGTATGTTGTCTCACTGTTGTCAGGGTCAAGGATGTCATTGATAGGCCACAGAGCACCCTGGAGGTTGGGAGGTTGTTGGATGGTGAACAGCCAGCAGTCATGTACCACATTGAAAAGGGATACTCAGGCTTGACCAAATTGCTGGTATAAGATTTAGTTTGCAGTAAAAAGAATTGCTGGAGGAAGCAATGTGACATTTGAGTCAGGGTGGGATAAATTGATAAAAACCAAAAAACTGCGGATGCTGGAAATCCAAAACAAAAACAGAATTACCTGGAAAAACTCAGCAGGTCTGGCAGCATCGGCGGAGAAGAAAAGAGTTGACGTTTCGAGTCCTCATGACCCTTCGACAGAACTTGAGTTCGAGTCCAAGAAAGAGTTGAAATATAAGCTGGTTTAAGGTGTGTGTGTGGGGGGCGGAGATATAGAGAGACAGAGAGGTGGAGGGGGGGGGGGGGGTGTGGTTGTAGGGACAAACAAGCAGTGATAGAAGCAGATCATCAAAAGACATCTTTGATGCAACTTTGAGTAGCCTCTCAGAGCAATCTGAGGGTGCTTTCTCCTGTATGCATACTTCTATCAAATAAACTGCTGCTTGATTCACTTACAGTGGACTCTGTATCAAGTGTCTTTAGATGCTCTACAATAGTACTGATGACAAAGGCAGAAAGAGGGATGTGGTCCTGCAGTCAGAATTTAGGGAGCTTGGTAGGAAACACACATAGAGGGGAGGTGACGGCATAGTGGTATTATCACTGGCCTAGGCAGAGACACAGGGTAATGTTCTGTGGACCCGGGTTCAAATCCCACCACAGCAGATGGTGAAATTTCAACTCGATTAAAAAATCTGGAATTAAAAGTCTAACGATGACCATGAAAAACCCATCTGACGAAATCTGCCCATGCCCTCTGAAATAGAAAATAGGAGTAGGCTATTCAGCCCTTCGAGCCTGCTCCACCATTCATTATGATCACGGCTGATCATCCAACTCAATAGCTTTCTCCCCATACCCTTTGATCTCTTTCGCCCCAAGAGCTATATCTAACTCCTTCTTGAAAACATACAATGTTTTGGCCTCAACTACTTTCTGTGGCAGCGAATCCTACAGGCTCACCACTCTCTGGGTGAAGAAATTTCTCCTCATCTCAGTCCTTAGTGGTCTACCCCATATCCTCGGATTGTGACTCCTGGTTCTGGACCATTGGGAACATCCTTCCTGCATCTACCCTGTAAAGTCCTGTTAGTAATTTATAGGTTTCTATGAGATCCCACATCATTCTTCTGAACTCCAGAGAATATAATCCTAATCAATTCAATCTCTCCTCATATGTCAGTCCCGCCATCCCAGGAATCTCTGGTAAACCTTAACTGCACTCCCTCTACAGCAAGAACATCCTTTCTCAGATAAGGAGATAAGGTGTGGTCTCACCAAGGCCCTGTATAATTGCAGCAAGCTCCTGTACTCAAATCCTCTTGCTATGAAGGCCAACATACCATTTACCTTCTTTACCGCCTGCTGTACCTACATGCTTACCTTCAGTGACTGGTGTACGAGGACACTCAGGTCTCATTGCACATTCCCCTCTCTCAATTTATAACCATTCAGATAATAATCTACCTTCCTGTTTTTGCCACCAAAGTGGATAACCTCACATTTATCCACATTATACTGCATCTGCCATGCATTTGCCCACTCACTCAGCTTGTCCAAATTACACTGAAGCATCTCTGCATCCACCTCACAACTCACCCAGCTTTGTGTCAGCTGCAAATTTGGAGATATTACATTTAGTTCCCTCATCCAAATCATTAATATATATTGTGAATAGCTGGGGTCCCAGCACCAATCCCTGCGGTACCCCACTAGTCATTGCCTGCCATTCAGAAAAAGACCCGTTTGTTCCTTCTTTGTTTCTTGCCTGCCAACCAGTTTTCTATCCATCTCAATACACTACCCCCAATCCCATGCGCTTTAACTTTACACACTAATCTCTTATGTGGGACTTTGTAGAAAACTTCCTGAAAGTTCAAATAAATCACATCCACTGGGCTCCCCCTCATCAACTCTACTAGTTACATTCTCGAAAAATTCCAGTAGATATGTCATGCATGATTTCCCTTTCGTAAATCCACGATGACTCGCTCCAATTTTGCCACTGTTTTCCAAGTGCTCAGCTATTAAATCTTTTATAATGGACTCCAGAATTTTTCCCACTACTGACGTCAGGCTGACTGGTCTATAATTCCCTGTTTTCTCTCTACCTCCCTTTTTAAATAGTGGGGTTACATTAACTACCCTCCAATCTGTAGGAACTGTTCCAGAGTCTATGGAATCTCGGAAGATGACCAAGAATGCATCCACTATTTCTAGGGTCACTTCCTTAAGTACTCTGGGATGTAGATTATCAGGCCCTGGGGATTTATCAGCCTTCAATCCTATCAATTTCCCCAATACCATTTCCCTACTAATACTGATTTCTTTCAGTTCCTGCCTCTCACTAAACCCTGTCTTCCCCAACACTTCTGGTATTTCTGAAATGGCCTATCAAGCCACTCAGTTCTCAAGAGCAATTAGGGATGGGCAATAAATGCTGACTTAACGAGCGACACCCATTCCATTAAAAAAAAGCAAGGAAGGTTAGGGTATAGAACACTGGTTTGGCCTCAATATTGTGTTCAGCTCTATGCACCACACTCTAGGAAGATTGTGAAGGCATTAGAGAGAATGCAGAAAAGATTCATGACAATGGGTCCATTCTCCCTGAGAATCTTCAGTTGCATCGAAAGATTGGAGAAGTTGAGGCTGTTTTTCTTGGGGAAGAGAAGGTAGAGAGCAGATTTGATAAAGGTATTCAAAATCATGATGGGCCTGGACAGATAGGGAAAAACTTCCCATTGGTGAGAGGATCAAAAACAAGAGGGCATACATTTATTTTAATTTAACATAATGGATCATATCTGGAAAGGAAGAATGTACAGGGCTCCAGGGAGAGGCTGGGGAGTGGCACTTGGTAAGCTGCTCCTTTGGCGAGCCAGCGCATACATAATCTACAGTTTTAAAAAGAGATTTTTTTTTTAATTCGTTCATGGGCGCTAGGCCTTACTGGCTGGGCCAGTATTTATTACCCATCCCTAGTTGCCCTAGTTCAGAGTCAACCATATTGCTGTGGGTCTGGAGTCACATGTAGGCCAGACTGGGTAAGGACAGCAGATTTCCTTTCTTAAAGGACATTAGTGAACCAGATGGCTTTTTACGACAATTGACAATCATTTCATGGTCATCATTAGACTTTTCATTCCAGATTTTTATTGAATTCAAATTCTACCATCTGCTGTGGGGGATTCAAACTCGGTTCCCCAGAACTTTACCCTGGGTCTCTGGATCACTACTCCAGCGACAATACCTCTATGCCACCACCGCCCGCAATAGCAGCAGAGATACTGAGTGCACTGGTTTTGATTTTCCAAAGTTTCCAAGATTCTGGAAAAGTGCCAGCTTAGAAGTTAGCAAATGTAACACTGCCTCCCAAACCCCTGACCTCTCCCACCCAGAAGGACAAGGACAGCAAGAGCATGGGAACACCACCTGCTGCAAGTTCCCCTCCAAGTCACTCACTATCCTAACTTGGAACTGTATCGCCATTCCTTCACTACCATTGCGTCAAAATCCTGGAACTCCCTTAGCACTGTGGGTGTAGTGACACCAGGTGGCTGTAGCTGTTCAAAAAGGCAGCTCACCACCATCTTAGGTGAGCAACAAGAAATGAGAAATTAATGCTGGCCTTGCCAGTGATGCTCAAGGTTGAATTTTGGAAACACTCCAGAGGGGGGCACTCGCTTAGCACACACTCGGGAAGAGACACAAAGCCATGTACACAATGTTAAGATTATATACAGTCTGTTCCCATCCCAATTGCAAGCTACTTGAACAATCACCTTTTACCTTTGGCTCTTGACTGGATGATAGTAGACTTTTGCCAATCCATTTCCTGTCCCCACCATGATCTGGTTCAGCTTTGGGTGCCACAAGCACCGAATAACACTCTGAAAAATGAACAGAAAATGTACTGAGCATGGAACAACCTTCACTGTCCAGAGAGGGACCCCACAGCCATATTAGATAGTGCTGAGAATGCTTTGGAATGTGTAAGAGAGATCCAGATGTAGACAGCAAAGATGAGAAACTTGACAATTTGCATTCAGAAACCATCTTCCACATACAGAAACATCTTAAGGTATTTCACAAAGGTGGAAGAAGAGACAAAAAACATCCAGGACAGAGATATTAGGAAGTGGTAAGCAGAACAAAAATGATCAGAGCAGAGTTTTAAGGTGGGTCTTAATGGAGTAGATAAAGTTGATGAAGCTGAGAGGTGTTGGGAGGGAGCTCCAATGACTGGGGCATAAGCAGCTGAAGGCACAGCCATCAATGGCGGTAGCAAGGGAAAGGGGGATTCACAAGAGCCATGGAGTTAGAGAAAAAGTGTTAGAGGGGCCTAAGGGATAAAAGCTGACAAATCCCCAGGATGTGATGGGCTACTGCCTAGTGTTTTAAAAGAGGCAGCTGCAGAGAAAGTGGATGCAATGGTTAGAATTTCTAAAATTCTCTCCATTCTAGAATGGTCCCAGCAGATTGGAAGTTACAGTTAGCCTGACAGAAAATGTCAGGAAAATGCTGGAAATTATTTAAGGAACACTTCACAATGCACTCAGAAAATCACTACACAATAAATCACATTCAGTTTGCATGGTTTAACAAAAGAGAAATAGTGTTTGACAAATTTATTTGAGTTTTTTGAGCTTGTAATGAAACTGGTAGGGTAGAAAAAGGGAACCAACAGATGTAGCATACTTGACTATCCAAAAGGCATTTGAAAAGGTGTCACACAAAAAGTTAATATTCAAGATAAGGGCCCATGGAGAATGAGATAATAAACTAGCATGGATTAACAGGGTCACTCTGCTTCTGTCCTCATTAGAGCCTTGCTCCAAACATGGACATAAGAGCTGAACTCCAGAGGTGAGCTGAGAGTGACTACCCTTGACATCAAGTTAGCATTTGACCGAGCGTGGCATCAAGAAGCCTGAGCAAAACTGAAATCAATGGTAATCAAGGGAACACTCGCCACTGGTTGGTGTTATACCAAGCACAAAGGAAGATGGTTGTAGTTCTTGGATGTCAATCACCACAGCCCTAGGAGATCACTGTAAGAGGGTTGTGTCCTAGTCCCAACAACCATTGTATAAAATCATCATAATATTATAAAAAATATGAAAAAACAAAAATAGAAATACCTGGAAAAACTCAGCAGGTCTGGCAGCATCGGCGGAGAAGAACAAAGTTGACGTTTCGAGTCCTCATGACCCTTCAACTGAACTAAGTAAAAACAGGAGAGGGATGAAATATAAACTGGTTTAAGGTGGGGGGTGGGTGGGGGGAGAGAAGTGGGGGAGGTGGGTGGTTCTAGGGACAAGCAAGCAGTGGTAGGAGCAGATAATCAAAAGATGTCACAGACAAAAGAACAAAGAGGTGTTGAAGGTGGTGATATTATCTAAAAGAATGTGCTAATTAAGAATGGATGGCAGGACACGCAAGGTACAGATAGCTCTAGTGGGGGTGTGGTGAACTTGCGTGTCCTGCCATCCATTCTTAATTAGCACATTCTTTTAGATAATATCACCACCTTCAACACCTCTTTGTTCTTTTGTCTGTGACATCTTTTGATTATCTGCTCCTATCACTGCTTGCTTGTCCCTACAACCAACGCTCCCCCCACTTCTCTCTCCCTACCCCCCCCACCTTAAACCAGCTTATATTTCACCCCTCTCCTATTTTTACTTAGTTCTGTTGAAGGGTCATGAGGACTCGAAATGTCAACTTTGTTCTTCTCCGCCGATGCTGCCAGACCTGCTGAGTTTTTCCAGGTATTTCTGTTTTTGTTTTGGATTTCCAGCATCTGCAGTTTTTTGTTTTTATAAAAAATATGAGCAGGAGTTGATCATTTCCTGCTTCAAGCCTGCTCTGCCACTGAATAAGATCATGGCTGATCTGATTCTGGCCTTAACAGCATTTTCTCGCCTGCTCTCCATAATCCTTGACACCGTCAATCAAAAATTTGTCTAACTCAGCCTGGAATAGATTCAAAGATCCACACTCTGCTGCCCTCTGGGGGAGAGAATTTCAAACACTAACAACCTCAGAGAAAAAATTTGTTCTCAACTCCATCTTAAATGGGGGGCCCCTAATTTTTTTTAACTGTCCTTCCTCGTTCTAGGTTTCCCCACAGGGGAAAACATTCTCTCAGCATCTATGCTGTTAAACCCCCTCAGAATTTTAAACGTTTCAATGAGATCCCTCTTATTCTTCTAAGTTTCAATGAATATAGGCTCATACTTTTCTCATAAGGCAAACCTCTCATTTCAATAATCAGTTCACTGATCCTTCTCTGAACTGCTTCCAATGCAAATATATCCTCCACTAAGTAAGGAGATGAAAACTGTACACAGTACTTCAGGTGCAGTCTCACAAATGCCCTGTACAACTGTAGCAATACTCTTCCGCTTTTATACTCTATCCCCCTTGCAATGAAGGTCAACATTCTATTCACATTCCTAATTACTTGTTCCACCTGCATGCTGACTTTGTGATTCATGCACAGGAACACCCAGATCCCGCTCTACTACAACATTCTGCAGTCTCTCTCTATTTAAATAATACCTTGCTTTCCTATTCTTCATTCCAAAGTGGACAACCTCACATTTTCCCACATTATACTCCATCTGCCAAATTTTTGCTCACTCACTTCACTTATCTTTATCCCTCTGCAGACTCTTTATATTCTCACAACTTGCTTTCCTATCCATCTTCGAATCACCTGCACATATGGCTACAAGACAGTTGGTCTCTTCATCCAGGCCATTTACACAATAAATAAATAAATAATAAATTATTACTTAATATAATAAATAGCTCAGGCCCCAGCAATGATCCTTGCAACACTCCACTAGCTAGTTTGTCAAGCTGAAAATGACACATTTAGCACAACTTTAT
This sequence comes from Carcharodon carcharias, assembly GCF_017639515.1. Taxonomy (NCBI): domain Eukaryota; kingdom Metazoa; phylum Chordata; class Chondrichthyes; order Lamniformes; family Lamnidae; genus Carcharodon; species Carcharodon carcharias. The sequence continues at coordinate 205,505,052 of NC_054470.1, read as the reverse complement.
TGTCAGTTAGTTATCCATGTTAATATGTTACCTCAACACCGGGAGCTCTTATCTTGTCGAGTAGCCTTTTATGTGGGGAATAGATAGAGTGGACAGGATAAAATTGTTTCCCTTGATGGAGAGTTCTAGAACCAGGGAAAATAGATTCAAGATAAATGGCAGAAGGTGTAGAGGGGACATGAGGAAGAACTTTTTCATAAAGAGGGTAGTATAATAAATATAATTTCCCAATGACAGATGTTAGACTAACTGGCCTACAGTTTCCTGTCACCCTCCTTTCTTGAATGGTAACGTTTGTGGCTTTTCAATCTACTGGAACCTTTGCTGAATCTAGAGAATTTTGACAGATTACAACCAATACATCCACTATCTCTGCAGCCAATTCCTTAAGAATCTAGGATGCAGGTTATTAGATCCAGGGGACTTGTCAGCCATTAGTCCCATTCGTTTTTCTAGTACTTTTTCTTGAGTGATTGTAATTGTTTTAAGTTCCTCCCTCCTGTTTGCCCCTTGATTTTCTGCTCTTTTTGGGATGCTTTTTGTGTCTTCTGCAGTGAAGACAAATACAATATACTTGTTAAAAGCAAAAAACTGCGGATGCTAGAAATCCAAAACAAAATACTTGTTTTCTGTTATTGATTCCCCAGTCTCACCCTCTAACACAGGGGTCACCAAACCACGGGTTGTGGCACCCTGTTAATGAAGACATATTAATGTGCATAATATTATCAGAAATTATTTTTAAATTAAACTTGTAGTCGGGTCTGTGTCTGTGTGCGGCTTAATTGGATTAAAGCCACCTAGTCTGGGTGCTTTGATTATAGTAGTTTGAGATGTTAATCAGATAAACTTAAAACTAGAAGGTAAAGAGTAAAAAGATAAAAGCAAAATACTGCGGATGCTGAAAATCAGAAACAAAAACAAAAATTGCTGGAAAAACTCAGCAGATCTGACAGCATCTGTGGAGGGAAAGACAGAGTTAACATTTCGAGCCCAGAAGAAGAAGAGTCATCTGAAGGTAATGAGTATACTTGCATTTGTTGAATAAACTATTCAAATGGAGGGAGTAAAATTTTGCACCTGGATAGGACACACCAAGCAATGTGCTTATATTACTAATACAATTGGTGCAATGAAAGGGGTTTTATTGTTAGAAGAGGTGGAGTTCAAAGACCGAGGGATACAATGAGAATTTACATTCAAAGGGAAGGCTAGGTATAAGCAGAAAGGAGTTTTGTATGTGCAGGTCAGAGGAATGTAAGATCTAAGCAACTAGGATCTAAACTGTGCCTGCAAAGGAACCAAAGTGCAAGGGACCTCATTTTGAATTTGTACAGTCAACTGCTTTGCCTGGTGTCTGTTTAAAGTCTGTGAGTTATTTTGCCTTGGTGAAGCTTTACCTGGAAGTGATTAATTTGGGGATTTGTTTAGAAGTTATTATGGTAATAATTTGTAGACATGTGTGTTTAGTTTCTTGTTAAATTAATAAATGTTTAATTTAGTTTATATAAAAACCTCTCGAGGCTCAGTGGTTTCATTTTTGAATTCAGAGCTGCATCTCAAACATATCAATTGAAAATATAGGTTATGACAGTTTTTCAAGTTTCCCTCTGGGCTTTAAACAACTCAGCCTTTACCAACTGCTGTGTCATAACACCCCCAGTAAGTTCACAGGGCAAGATTTTGAGATTGCAAGTTCAGAGGCTGTAATGGCCACAAGGGAGCAGAGAAGCTTTTTTTCAATTTGTCCATGGGATGTGCGTGTTGCTGCCTGGGCCAATATTTATTGCCCATCCCTAACAGCCTTTGAGGTGGTGGTGGTGAGCTGCCTTCTTCAACTGCTGCAGACCATGTGTTGTAGGTACACCCACATTGCTATTAGGAAGGAAGCTCCAGGATTTTGACCCAGTGACTGTGAAAGAACAATGATATATTTCCAAGTCAGAATGGTAACCGTAAGAAGTATGAGCAGAAGGAGGCCATTCGGCCCATCAAGTCTGCTCCACCGTTCAATGAGATCATGGCATCCTCATCTCCACTTTCCTGCCTTTTCCCCTTAACTCTTGATTCCCTTACCGATTAAAAATCTGTATATCTCAGCCTTGAATATACTTAACGACCCAACCTCAACAGCCCTCTGTAATGAATTCCACAGATTGACTACCCTCAGAGAAGAAATTGCCCCTCATCTTTGTTTTAAATGGGTGCCCCCTTATCTGAGATTATGCCCTCTGGTCCTAGACTCTCCCACAAGGGGAAACAACCTCTCAGCATCTACCCTGACAAGCCCCCTAAGAATCTTATATGTTTCAATAAGGTCGCCTCTCATTCTTCTAAAATCCAATGAGTACAGGCACAACCTACTCAACCTCTCCTCATAAGAAAATCCCTCCATACTCGGGATCAACCTAGTGAACCTTCTCTGGACCGCCTCCGATGCCAGTATATCTTTCCTTAGATAAGGGGACCAAAATTGTTCACAGTATTTGAGGTGTGGGTCTAGCCAGTGCCTTGCATAGTTTTAGCAAAACTTCCCTATTTTTATACTCTACTCCCTTTGAAATAAAGGCCAACATTCCATTTGCCTTCTCTCCTACCTGTTGAACTTGTGTTAGCTTTTTGGGATTCATGCACAAGGACCCCCAAATCCCTCTGTGCTGCAGCTTTCTGTAGTCTTTCTCCATTTAAATAATATTCGGCTCGTCTATTCTTCCTGCCAAAGTGCATAACATTTTCCCACATTATATTCCATCTGCCAAGTTTTTGCTCACTCACTTAACCTGACGATATCCCTCTGCAGGCTCCATGTGTCATCCTCACCACTTGCCTTCCCACCTATTTTTGTGTCATCCACAAACTTGGCGATAGTACACTCACTTCCCTCATCTAAGTCATTCATATATATCGTAAACAATTGAGGCCCAAGCACTGATCCCTGTGGCACTCCACTAGTTACAGGTTGCCATCCTGAAAATGCCCCCCACCTTGTCCCAGCTCTGTCTTTTATCAGTTAGCCAATCCTCTATTCATGCTAATATACTACCCCCAACACCATGGGCTCTTATCTTATTAAGTAGCCAGATGTGTGGTACCTTATCAAATGCCTTTTGGCAATCCAAATATATGACATCCACTGGTTCCCCTTTATTGAGCCTGCTTGTTCCCTCCTCAAACAGTTCTAATGAATTTATTAGGCATGGTTTCCCCTTCATGAACCCAAGCTAAGGCTGTTTGATTAGATTATGCATTTCGAATTGCTCTACTGTTACATTGTTTATGATAGACTCCAACATTTTCCCAATAACAGATGTTAAGCTAACTGGCCTATAGTTTCCTGTTTTTGTCTCCCTCCCTTCTTGAATAAATGTGTTACATTGGCCGTTCTCCAATCCTCTGGCACTTTCCAGAATCTAAGGGTTCTTGGAAGATTACTACCAGTGCATCTGTAGCTACTTCCTTCAATATCTTAGGATGTAACTCATCAGGTCCAGAGGACTTATCGGCCTTTAGCTCCATTAGTTTCCCCAGTGCTTTTTCTCTAGTGATAGTTATTGTATGTATTTCCTTCCCCGCTTTTGCCCCTTGATTATTTAGTATTTTTGGAATGCTATTAGTATCTTCTCCCGTGAAGACTGAAGCAAAGTATTTATTCAACTCCTCTGCCATTTCCTGGTTCCCCATTGTTATTTCCCCAGCCTCATTCTCTAAGGGGCCTACGTTCACTTTGGCCTCTCTCTTCCTTTTTATATATTTGAAGAAGCTCTTACTGTCTGTTTTTACATTACTTGCTAGTTTACCCTCAAAGTTTATTTTCTCCCTCTTTATTATTTTTTTTGATCATTGATCGTTGACTTATAAAACTTTCCAGATCACCTGGCTAACCACTAATCTTTGTCATATTGTATGTTTTTTCTTCCAATTTGATACTGTCCTTAACTTCCTTGGTTAACCATGGTTGGTTTACCCCCTTCCTTGAATCCTTCTTCCTCACTGGGATATATCTTTGTTGAGTCATGAACTATTTTCTTGAACATCTACCATTGTTAATCAACCATCTTTTCTGCTAAACTCCTTTCCCAGTCCACTCCAGCCAATTCTGTCCTCATTCCTTTGTAATTACCCTTATTTAAGTTTAGCACAGTTGTTTGACCCAAGTTTCTCACTCAAATGTTAAATTCTACCATGTTATGATCATGTTTCCTAGGGGACCCTTTACTCTGAGATAATTTATTAAGCCTACCTCATTACACATTATCTGATCCAAAATAGCCTGATCCCTGGCTGGATTCACAACACATTGTTCTAAGAAACTGTCCGAATACACTCTATGAATTCTTGCTCATGTCTACCTCTGCCAATTTGATTTTCCTAATGCACATGAAGATTAAAGTCATCCATGATTAATGTACTGCCTTTTTTACATGTCCTCATTATCTCCTGATTTATTCTCTGTCCTACAGTATAGCTACTGTCAGGGCGCCTATAAATTACTCCCACAGTGGCTTGGAGGGGAACTTGCAGGTGGTCCTATGCAACTGTTGCCCTTGTCCATCTAGGCAGTAGTGGTCATGGATTTGGAAGGTGTCGTCGAAGGAGCCTTAGTTATGAGGGTTTCTGCCTCTATCACCCTCTGGGTGAAAAAATTCTTCCTCACACCCCCCCCCCCCAAACCTCCTGCCCTTTACCTTAAATCTATGCCCCTGGTTATTGATCCCTCCACCAAGGGGAGAAGTTCCTTCCTGTCTACCCTATCTATGCTCCTCATAATTTTATATACCTCAATCATGTCCCCCCTCAATCTCCTCTGCTCCAGGGAAAATAACCCCAGTCTATCCAAACTCTACTCATAACTAAAACTCTCCAGCGCAGGCAACATCCTGGTAAATCTCCTCTGCGCTCTCTCTAGTGCAATCACATCCTTCCTATAATGCAGATTCCAGAACTGCACGCAATACTCGAGCTGTGGCCTAACCAGTGTTTTATACAGTTCCAGCATAACCTCCCTGCTCTTGCATTCTATGCCTCGGCTAATAAAGGCAAGTATCCCATATGCCTTCTTAACCACCTTATCTACCTGTCCCGCTACCTTAAGGGGCTGGTGGACATGTAAACCTCAGTACTTCCCAGGGTCCTACCATTCATCATGTATTCCCGTGCCTTGTTTGTCCTGCCCAAGTGCATCACCTCACACTTATCAGGATTAAATTCCATTTTCCACTGATCAGCCCAACTGACCAGCTCATCCATATCATAGAATTATAGAAAAGTTACAGCACAGGAAGCCATTTGGCCCATCTTGTCCATGCCAGCCCGAGGACATCCAGGTGCCCTTTCTAATCCTACCTTCCTGCAACCGGCCCATAGCCCTGCAGCTTAATGCACTTTAGGTGCAGGTCCAGGTACTTTTTAAAAGAATTTAAAGTTTCTGCCTCTACCACCAACTTGGGCAGCGAATTCCAGACACCCACTACCCTCTGTGTGAAAAAGTTCTTCCTCATGTCCCCCCTACACCTTCTGCCACTTATCTTGAATCTATGTCTCCTAGTTCTAGAATTCTGCATCAAGGGAAACAATTTTATCCTATCTACTCTATCTATTCCCCTCATAATTTTGTACACCTCAATCAAATCACCTCTCAGCCTTCTTTGTTCTAAGGAAAATAACCCCAACCTATCCAATCTCTCCTCCTATAATGAGGCATTGCTACGGGGAAAGCAATGGAGAACTATAGGCTCCCCAAACTCCCAGTTAATTCAAAAAAGGCGCAAGGTTTGTACATATTTCTTTTGTTTGCAAAGAACAAGTGGCAACATAAGAATGTATGTTGCTTCTAACAAGCGCAAATGAGCCTCCTTATGAACTCAACTGATTATCTTACATTGGCTGTTAGTGTAGCTGTTAGCACACACACGATTGTTCAGCAAGTACTGAATGACCAACCTATAGACAGTGTCACACGCTGTTTTATATATGCTGATGACTTATGTGTCACTGCCCAAAGCCCTGATTTTAACACCGTGGAGAAAACGCTTTCTGAGGCCTTGGAGGGATTAACATCCTACTATGAAGAAAACCACCTTCGCACAAACCCATCAAAGATGCAAGTTTGTGCATTCCACCTCAGAAACCATGAAGCCAAACGCCAGCTTAAAGTAACCTGGTGTGGAGCAACACTGACGCATTGCGAGCACCCTATCTACTTAGGAGTCACCCTTGAAAGATGCCTCACCTTCAAGAACCACATCGAAAAGACCAAGGCAAAAGTGAGTGCACGAAACAACATCCTGAATAAGCTCACTAATACAAAATGGGGAGCAAGCTCGAAAACATTACGAACCAGTGCACTTGCTCTTTGCTATTCCACTGCCGAATACGCCTGCCCTGCATGGGAAAGATCTACTCATGTTAAGAAGATGGATGCCGTTCTGAATGCAAGCTGCCGACTTATCACAGGTTGTTTAAAACCAACAAACACCAACAGCCTATATATCCTGACGGGTATCGCTCCCCCGATATAAAAAAAATGGTAGCCAGCAAGAAAGAGCGAATCCGTCAAACATCAGATGAGAGGCACCCTCTCCATAGTCATACACCTACACCCAGCCGCCTAAAGTCAAGGAAGAGCTTCATGAACAGTGTTGTTCCATTACAATCAACCCCATCTGAAGCCCGCATCGCCTTGTGGAAAGACCAGCTCGCCAGTCTTGAACAACCCCCAAATGATGGAAATACTATCAGATGAAAGCCTTCCCCAGGAGCTAATTGCAACTGGGCTGCCTGGAAGTGCCTTAATAGATTTAGGACTGGTGTAGGTCGTTCAAAGGTGTCACTAAGCAAATGGGGATATACAACCTGCCTGACAACTTGTGAATGTGGAACGGAGCCACAGACTATGCAACATCTCCTGCAATGTCAATCACTAGAGGAACCCTGCATTGTTACAGATCCTGCCGAATTCGACAACAAGGCGCAAAAATGTGTCCAGTTCTGGCTGGGCCATGTATAGACTGTCCATGGACACAAGAAGAAGAAGCAAGTAATAAAAACAAAAAAAGTTGGAAAAACTCAGGTCTGGCAGCATCTGTGGAGAGAGAAACAGAGTTAATGTTTTGAGTCTGAATGACTCTTCTTCAGCTCTGTCTATCACTTGCTGCTTATGCTTGTTTGCCACCCAAGTAGTTCTGTGTTATAGCTTCACCAGGTTGATACTTCATTTTTAGGTATGCCTGGTGCTGCTCCTAGCGTGCCCTCCTGCACTCTTCACTGAACCATTGGAGAGGCAGTGGCATAGTGGTATTGTCACTGGACTAGTATTTCAGAGACCCAGGTTAGTGCTCTGGGGACCTTGGTTTGAATCTCACTGCGGCAGATGGTGAAATCTGAATGCAATAAAAATCTGGAATTAAAAGTCTAATGATGACCATGAAACCATTGCCGATTGTTGCAAAAACCATTTGCTTCACAAATGTCGTTTAGGGAAGGAAATCTGTTGTCCTTACCTACATGTGACTCTTAAAAATGCCCTCTGAATGAGGGCAATTAGGGATGGGCCAGAGATGCCCATATCTCATGAACAAATAATAAAAAAAACCAAGGTCGATCACCTGGCTTGATCAAAATGGTGGAGTGAGGGATATGCTGGGATATGAGGTCACCAATTGTGGTTGAATGCAATTCTGTTGCTGATGGCCCACAGCGCCTCATGAATAGTCTCCACAAGGACAGATGCATCTGCAGCAGGCAGGCTGGCGAAGATGAGTATGTTTTCCCCTCACCACTTGCTGCAGACCCAGTCTCGGACTCTGCCAGCTCGGTCTGTGGTGCTGCCACCAAGCCACTCTTGGTGATGGACATTGAAGTCCTCCACCCAGAGTACATTCTGCACCCTTGCCACCCTCGGTGCTTCCTCCAACATGCAGGAATATTGATTATCAGCTGGAAGAGGTGGGTGGGGGGGCTCATGGTAATCAGCAGGAGATTTTTTTTTATTTATTCATTCATGGGATGTGGGCTTCGCTGGCTGGGCCAGCATTTACTGCCCATCACTAGTTGCCATAGAGAAGTGGTGGTGAGCTGCCTTCTTGACCTGCTGCAGTCCATGTGATGCGGGTACACCCACAGTGCAGTTAGGAAGGGAATTCCAGGATTTTTACACAGCAACAGTGAAGGAACGGTGATATCTTTCCAAGTTAGGATGGTGAGTGACTTGGAAGGGAACCTCCAGATGGTGGTGTTCCCATCTATCTGCTGCCCTTATCATTCTAGGTAGTAGTGGTCATGGGTTTGGAAGGTGCTGTGTCCTTGCCCATGTTTGACCTGATGCCATGAACCTTCATGGGGGCTGGAATCGATGTTGAGGGCTCCCAGGGCAACTCCCTCCCAACTGTATACCACTGTGTCGCCACTAGTGCTGGATCTGTCCTGCTGTTGGGACAGGACATACCCAGGGTGGTGACGGTGGTGTCTGGGACATGATCTATAAGCTATGGTTCCTTGAGTGTGACTATGTCAGGCTGTTGCTTGACTAGTCTGTGAGACAGCTCTCCCAATTTTGGATGCGACAGCAGGACATTTCGAAAATATCAAGGGGATTAGGCAAAGTCAACATGGATTTATGAAAGGGAAATCATGTTTGATAAACCTACTGGAGTTTTTTTGAGGACGTAACTAGCAGAATAGATAAGGGAGAACCAGTGGATGTGGTGTATTTGGATTTTCAGAAAGCTTTTGATAAAGTCCCACATAAGTGGTTAGTGGGCAAAATTAAAGCACATGGGATTGGGGATAATATATTGGCATGGATTGAGAATTAGTTAACAGACAGGAACCAGAGGAGAGAATTTTCTCCTCATCAGGAAGACCTGCAGGGAGTGGGCGTGGGCGGCGCAGAGCCAGTTGCCACCCGCAATCAGCTGCGCGCTGCCATTTTATGTTGGCCTGCCAATGTGACGCACGCCCGCTCAGCGCTACCTGTGCAGGCCGGGGCAGGAGGAAGAGCCGGGACCTGCACGCAGAAATCTCTGTGGCACGGAGCTGCCTCAGGGAGATTAATTTCAGAATAAGAATTTTTAATAATGAAGGTAAAAAATAATGTCCCCTCGTGGCAGCGTCACATGAGCTAGGACAGGCCTTTGACAGTTCGGTGGACGCGCAGCCAAATCTGGTCCGCGCCCACTAAACGGAAGGTCGGAATGACGTGTGATGACGTCGAGGCGCACGCCCCGTGTCACTGCGCATCATTTTACGTGTCAATTTACAGAAGATTCTGCCCAGGGAGTAGGAATAAATGAGTCTTTTTCTGAGTGGCAGGCAGTGACTAGTCGGGTACCACACGGTTCATTGCTTGGGCCCCAGTTATTCACAATATGTATCAATGATTTGGATGAGGGAGGATGTAATATTTCCAAGTTTGCTGACGACACAAAACTTGGTGGGAATGTGAGTGGCGAGGAGGTGATTTAGAAAAGTTGAGTGAGTGAGCAAATACATGGCAGATACAGCATAAGGTGGAGAAGTGTGAAGATATCCATTTTAGTAGGAAAAACAGAATGGCAGAGTATTATTTAAATGGTGATAGATTGGGAAATGTTGATGTGCAAAGGGACCTGGGTGCCCTTGTACACCAATCACTGAAAGCAAGCATGCAGGTGCAGCAAGCAGTTAAGAATGCAAATGTCATGTTGGCCTTGATACGAACATGGAGCAGGAATCAGCCATTCAGCCCCTCGAGCCTGCTCCACCATTTAATTAGGTCATGGCTTATCTGACAGTAACCTGAAATCTGCATACCACCTACCGCCAATAACCTATCACCCTCTTGCTTACTAAGAACCTATCAACCTCTGCCTTAAAAATATTCAGACTCTGCTTCCACCACCATTTCAGGAAGAGAGTTTCAAAGATTCATGACCCTCTGAAAGAAAAAATTTCGCCTCATCTCTTTGTTAAATGGGTGACCCCTTATTTTTAAACAGTGACCCCTATTCTAGATTCTCCCACAAGAGGAAACATCCTCTCCACATCCACCCTGTCAAGACCCCTCAGGATTTTATCAGTTTCATTGTAAGAGCACTTGAGTGCAGGAGCAAGAATGTTTAATTGCAGCTGTACAGGGACTTGGTTAGGCTACACCTGGAGTATTGTGTACAGTTTTGGTCTCCTTACCTAAGAAAGGATATACTTGCCGTAGAGGGAGTGCAGCGAAGGTTCACCAGACTGACTCCTGGGATGACAGATTATCATATGAGGAGCAATTGGGCCGAATACGCCTGTATTCACTGGAGTTTGGAAGACTGAAAGGGGATCTCATTGAAACATATAAAATTCTGACAGGGCTGGGGGGCTAGAACAAGGTGTCACAGTCTTAGGATATGGGGTAGGCCATCTTGGACTGGGATGAGGAGAAACTTCCTCACCCAGAGGGTGGTGAACCTGTGGAATTCTGTAATACAGAAGGCTGTGGAGGCCAAGTCACTGAATATGTTTAAGGGGGAAAAGAGATAGATTTATAGATTCTAAAGGCATCAAGGGTTATGGGGAGAGAATGGGAGTATGGCTTTGAGATAGAAGATCAACCATGATCAAACTGAATGGTGGAGCAGGCTCGAAGGGCCGAATGACCTACTCCTGCTTCTATTTTCTATGTTTCTATAATGTCCCTGCTCTTATATTCTATGCCTCAGCTAATAAACAAAAGGATTAAATATGCCTTCTTAACCACATTAACAACCTGTCCTGCTACCTTCAGGCATCTGTAGGCATTCACTCCAAGGTCCCTTACTCTGTCTACTCCTCTCAGGATCCTCCCATTTATTGTGTAATCTTTTTCTTTGTTTGTCCTCCCCAAACCCATCACCTCCCACTTCTTTGGGTTGAATTCCATTTTCTGCCCACTTGACCAGTCCAATGATGTCTTCCTGCAGTCTAAAGTCATCCTCCTCACTGTTACTGTGCAGCCAATTTTTGTGTCGTCTGCAAACTTTTTGATAATTCCCTCGACATTTACATCCAAATTATTAATATATATCACAAAAAGCAGTGAACCACATACTGAGCCCTGTGGACCCCACTGGAAACAGCCTTCCAGTCACAAAAAACCCATCAAGAATTACTCTTTGAAACATGTAAGGGGACTTAACAGGGTGGATGCTGGGAGGATATTTCTCCTTTTCGGAGAGATTAGAACAAGGGGCCTCAGCTTAAATAATAAGGGGTCTACCATTTAAAATGAGGAGAATTTTTTTCTCTCTCAAATGGGCCGTTAGTCTGTGGAATTCTCTTCAACAGAGAGCAGTGGAGGTAGGGTCATTGAATATTTTTAAGGCAGAGATAGATAGATTCTTGACTAACAAGAGAGTCAAAGGTTATTCGGTGCGGGCAGAATGTGGAGTTGAGGCTACAATCAGATCAGCCATGATCTTGTCAAATGACAGAGCATGCCTGAGGGGCTGAATAGCCTACTCCTGCTCCTAATTCGTATATTCATATGTATACACTCTAATAAACTCCAACAAATTTCTCAAACACTATTTCTCTTTCATAAAACCATTTTGACTGCTTGATTGTATAATGGCTTTCTAAATGTCCTGCTGGTACTTCCTTTAATAATAGGATCCAACATTTTCCCTGTGACAGGTGTGAGGCCAACTGCCCAATAGTTCCCTGCTTCTATCTCTCTCCTTCCCTGAATAGGTGTGTGACATTTGCCTCAATTGGGGTGGGGTACAAACTCATGCAGGGAATGAGGGTGGTACACTGAGGGTAATGGAGTGCGTTGGGCTTCCTTTGGTGCATGTGAAACGTTAATGGTTGAAAATTAATGGATTGACTCACTGCGTCAGTGACTTCAATCTCATATAGCTTGTGGAATGTCTCTCTGTCAAAGAACAGTAGCTTTCCATTCTCTTGTCCCCTCTTGACGGAAGTTCCTGTTACCAGTAGTTTATCATCAGGGCTGAAGCAGCAATCTGTCCTGAGGGAGAGAACGTAGGCATTGAGGAAAGCTCGTCAATCACCCATCCCATGATCCAAACAGTGAACAAACTTACTTATATCAAGCCTTTAATGTAATAAAAATCCCAAGGTCTTTCGTAGGAGCATTATGAAGCAAATTTGATGCTGAGCCACAAAAGGCAATATTAGGGCAGATGGCCAAAAGCTTAGTAAAGGACGTTGATTTTAAGGAGCATCTTAAAGGAGGAGAGAGAGACAGAGAGGTGCAGGGAGAGTTTTCCAGAGCTTAGGGCCTTAGTAGCTGAAGACATTGTTGGAATGATTAAAATCAAGGATGCTCAAGAGGCCAGAATTAAAGGAGTGCATCTCAAGGGTTGTATCACAGAATCTTTACAGTTCAGGACGTGGCTATTTGGCCTATTGAGTCTGCACTAGTTCTCTGAAATAGTATTCTACCTAGTCCCACTCCCCTACCTTATCCCTGTAACCTTGCACATTCCTCTCTTTTCAGGTAGCAATCCAATTCCCTTTTGAATACCTCGATCAAACCGGCCTCCAACCACCCTTTCAGGGAGCTCGTTCCAGACTCCAACCACTTTCTGGGTGAAAAGATTTTTCCTCACGTCACATTTACTTCTTTTGTCAATTATTTTGAATCTGTGCCCTCTAGTTCTTAATGTTCTCTTGAGTGGGAACAGTTTCTCACTATTTATCCTATCCATGTCCCTCAGGATCTTGAATACCTCTATCAAGTCTCCTCTCAGTCTTCTTTTCTCCAGGGAAAAGACTCCCAACCTCTCCAATCTATCCTCATAGCTACAGTTCTTTGTCCCTGGGATAGTTCTTGTGAATCTTCTCTGTACTTTCTCCAATGCCTTCACATCCTTCCTCAAGTATGGCGCCCAGAAATGAATGCAGTGCAGCAGAGGAGGCCTAACTAGCGTCTTACACAATTTCAGCATGACCTCCTTACTCTTGTACTCAATGCCCCTATTAATAAAGCCTAAGATGCCATATGCTTTATTAGCTGCTCTCTCAACGTGCCCTGCCATCTTCAATGACTTATGTATATGTATACCGAGGTCCCTTTGCTCCTGTACCTCCTTTAGAGGCTCTCCCTTTATTTTAGACTGTTTCACCATATTTTTCCTGCCAAAATTAATCACCTCACACTTCTCTGCATTGAACTTCATCTGCCACTTGTCTGCCCAAACCACCGTGTCTATGTCCTTTTGAAGTTCAAGACTATCTCCATTCACAGTTGACAACATTTCCAATCTTCATATCATCTGCAAATTTTGAAATCATGCCCTGCACACCACAGTCAAGGTCATTAATATATATCAGGAAGAGCAAGGGACCTGATACTGACCATGAGGAACTCCACTACAAACCTTCCTCCAATCTGAAAAACAACCATTTATCACTACTCTGTTTCCTGTCACTTAGCCAATTTCTTATCCAAGTGCCTACTTTCCCTTTTGTTCCATGACCTAAAATTTTATTCAAGTCTGTCGTGCGTATCAAATGCCTTTTGAAAATCCATATACCCCCAACAACAGGGTTTCCCTGGTCAACCTTCTCTGTTACCTCAAAAAACTCCTGCAAGTTAGTTAAACATGATTTTCTCTTGATGATTCCATGCTAGCTTTCCTTAATCATCCTGCACTTGTCTAAGTGACTATTGATTTTATCCCGTACTATAACTTCCAGAAGTTTCCCTACCACTGAGGTCAAACTGACTGCTCTGTAGTTGCCCGCTTTATCCTTGCACCCCTCTTTGAACAAGGATGTAACATTCGCATTTCTCCAGTCCTCTGGCACCTCCCCTGTGTCTAAGGAAGACTGGAAGATTATCACTAGTGCCTCTACAATTTCCACTCTCACTTCCCTCTGTACCCTTGGATGCATCTCGTCCAGTTCTGGTACCTTATCTATTTTAAGTAAAGATAGCCTCTCTCACACCTCTTTCCTCTCAACTGTAAGTTCTCCTGATGTAACAGTTACCTCCTCTCACACCTTGGCCTGGGTAGCATCTTCCTCCTTTATAAAGGCAGATGTAAAGTACCTGTCCAACACCCCTATTTTGTCCCCAATCAGCCCTACTCTTTCTTTTCCCACCCTTTTATTATTTTATTATTGAGAGGCAGGAGCAGATTACGAACATACAAAATAGAAGTAGGCCATTCGGCTCTTCGATCCTGCTCCACCATTCAATAAGATCATCGCTGACCTGCTTGTGTTTTGAATTCGATATTCCCGTATTACCCCGATAACATTTGATTTCCTTGCCCATCAAGAATCCATCTCCCTCTGCCTTAAAAATATTCAATGGCCCCGCCTCCACCAGCTTCGGAAATACTGTTCCAAGGTCGCACAACCCTCAGACAAAAAATTTCTCCTCATCCTTACCTTAAAAGGGTAACCCTTAATTTTAAAACAACACCCCCTAGTTTTGGACTCACCCACAACAGGAAACATCCTTTCCATGTCCACTTTGTCAATACCATTCAGGATCTTTCTTACCTCAATCGAGTCACCCCTCACTCTTCTAAACTCCAGTGGAAACAAACCCAGTATGTCAAATTTTCCCCATAAGACAACCCGCTCATTCCAGGTATCAATCTGGTAAAAACAAAAAACTGCGGATGCTGGAAATCCAAAAGAAAAACAGAATTACCTGGAAAAACTAAGCAGGTCTGGTAGCATCGGCGGAGAAAAGAGTTGACGTTTCGAGTCCTCATGACCCTTCAACAGAACTGATTTTTCTTTACAAGGAGAGGGGTGAAATATAAGCTGGTTTAAGGTTTGGGGTGGTGGTGGTGGTTGGGGGGGGGAGGGGGGAGAAGTGTGGGGGGGGTGTTGTTGTAGGGACAAGCAAGCATTGATAGGAGCAGATCATCAAAAGATGTCACAGACAAAAGAACAAAAGAACACAGAGGTGTTGAAGTTGGTAATATTATCTAAACGAATGTGCTAATTAAGAATGGATGGCAGGGCACTCAAGGTATAGCTCTAGCGGGGGTGGGGGGGCATAAAAGATTTAAAAATAATGGAAATAGGTGGGAAAAGAAAAATCTATATAATTTATTGGAAAAAAACAAAAGGAAGGAGGAAGAAACAGAAAGGGGGTGGGGATGGAGGAGGGAGCTCAAGACCTAAAGTTGTTGAATTCAATATTCAGTCTGGAAGGCTGTAAAGTGCCTAGTCGGAAGATGAGGTGCTGTTCCTCCAGTTTGCGTTGGGCTTCACTGGAACAATGCAGCAGGCCAAGGACAGACAGGTGGGCAAGAGAGCAGGGTGGAGTGTTAAAATGGCAAGCGACAGGGAGGTTTGGGTCATTCTTGCGGACAGACCGCAGGTATTCTACAAAGCAGTCGCCCAGTTTACATTTGGTCTCTCCAATGTAGAGGAGACCGCATTGGAAGCGATGAATACAGTAGACTAAGTTGGGGGAAATGCAAGTGAAATGCTGCTTCACTTGAAAGGAGTGTTTGGGCCCTTGGACGGTGAGGAGAGAGGAAGTGAAGGGGCAGGTGTTACATCTTTTGCATGGGCATGGGGAGGTGCCATAGGTGGGAGTTGAGGAGTAGGGGGTGATGGAGGAGTGGACCAGGGTGTCCCGGAGGGAACGATCCCTACGGAATGCCGACAGGGGGGCTGAAGGGAAGATGTGTTTGGTGGTGGCATCATGCTGGAGTTGGCGGAAATGGTGGAGGATGATCCTTTGAATGGGGAGGCTGGTGGGGTGATAAGTGAGGACAAAGGGGACCATATCATGTTTCTGGGAGGGAGGAGAAGGCGTGAGGGTGGATGCGCGGGAGATGGGCCGGACACGGTTGAGGGCCCTGTCAACGACCATGGGTGGAAAAAAATCATCCACTACTACTCTCCTCCATCTGGCTGAACTTGTTCTCACACTGAACAATTTCTCCTTCAACTCCTCTCACTTCCTCCAAATAAAAGGTGTGGCTATGGGTACCCGCATGGGCCCCAGCTATGCCTGTCTCTTTATGGGTTATGTGGAACATTCCTTGTTCCAGTCCTACTCTGGCTCCCTTCCACAACTCTTTCTCCGGTACTTCGATGATTACTTCGGTGCTGCTTCATGCTCTCGTCGGGACTTGGAAAAATTTATTAATTTTGCTTCCAATCTCCACCCCTCCATCATTTTCACGTGGTCCATCTCTGACACTTCCCTTCCCTTCCTTGACCTCTCTGTCTCAATCTCTGGTGACAGACTGTCCACCAATATCCATTACAAGCCTACCAACTCCCACAGCTACCTCGACTACAGCTCCTCACACCCCGCTTCCTGTAAGGACTCCATCCCATTCTCTCAGTTCCTTCGCCTCCGTCGCATCTGTTCTGATGATGCTACCTTCAAAAACAGTTCCTCTGACATGTCCTCCTTCTTCCTTAACCAAGGTTTTCCACCCACGGTCGTTGACAGGGCCATCAACCGTGTCCGGCCCATCTCCCTCGCATCCGCCCTCACGCTTTCTCCTCCCTCCAAGAAACATGATAGGGTCCCCCTTGTCCTCAATTATCACCCCACCAGCCTCACCATTCAAAGGATCATCCTCCGCTATTTCCGCCAACTCCTGCATGATGCCACCACCAAACACATCTTCCCTTCACCACCCCCCCGTCGGCATTCCGTAGGGATCGATCCCTCAGGGACACCCTGGTCCACTCTTCCATCACCCCCTACTCCTCAACCCCCACCTATGGCACCTCCCCATGTCCACGCAAAAGATGCAACACCTGCCCCTTCACTTCCTCTCTCCTCACCGTCCAAGGGCCCAAACACTCCTTTCAAGTGAAGCAGCATTTCACTTGCATTTCCCCCAACTTAGTCTACTGTTTTCATTGCTCCCAATGCGGTCTCCTCTACATTGGAGAGACCAAACGTAAACTGGGCGACCGCTTTGCAGAACACCTGCGGTCTGTTCGCAAGAATGACCCAAACCTCCCTGTCGCTTGCCATTTTAACACTCCACCCTGCTCTCTTGCCCACATGTCTGTCCTTGGCCTGCTGCATTGTTCCAGTGAAGCCCAACGCAAACTGGAGGAACAGCACCTCATCTTCCGACTAGGCACTTTACAGCCTTCCGGACTGAATATTGAATTCAACAACTTTATGTCTTGAGCTCCCTCCTCCATCCCCACCCCCTTTCTGTTTCTTCTCCCTTCCTTTTGTTTTTTCCAATAATTTATATAGATTTTTCTTTTCCCACCTATTTCCATTATTTTTAAATCTTTTATGCCCCCCCACCCCCACTAGAGCTATACTTTGAGTGCCCTACCATCCATTCTTAATTAGCACATTCATTTAGATAATATCACCAACTTCATCACCTGTGTTCTTTTGTTCTTTTGTCTGTGACATCTTTTGATGATCTGCTCCTATCACTGCTTGCTTGTCTCTACAACAACACCCCCCCTCCACTTCTCTCTCCCCCCCACCACCTTAAATCAGCTTATATTTCACCCCTCTCCTTGTAAAAAAAATCAGTTCTGTTGAAGGGTCATGAGGACTCGAAACGTCAACTCTTTTCTTCTCCGCCGATGCTGCCAGACCTGCTGAGTTTTTCCAGGTAATTCTGTTTTTGTTTTGTTATCAATCTGATAAACCTGGCCATTTACATCCTTCCTTAAATAAGGAGACCAAACCCTAACACACTACTTGAGATGTGACCTCACCAATGCCCTTTATAACTGAAGCATAACATCTTTACTTATGTTCAATTCCTCTTGTAATAAGGGATAACGCTCCATTAGCCTTCTCGATTACATGCTGTACCTGCATACTAACATTTTGTGACTCATGCACTGGAACACCTAGATCCCTCTGCACTTTGGAATTCTGCAGTCGTTCTCTATTTAATACGATGCTTTTTCATTCTTCCTGCCCCAGTGAACAACTTCACATCTTGGTTTATCATTATACTCCATCTGCCAGATTTTTGACCACTCACTTAACCTATTTATATCCATCTGCAACCTTCTTATGTTCCCTTGACAACATACTTTCCTACCTATCTTTGTGTCAGCTGTAAATTTAGCTACCATGCCTTCACTCCTCTCATCTAAGTCATTGATATGAATTGTAAAAGGTTGAGGCCCAGCATAGACCTCTGTGGGACACCACTCGTCACACCCTACCAATCAGAAGAAAACCTGTTTATGCGAGGGGTGGGGGGGCAATGACATAGTGGTATTGTCGCTGAATTAGTAATCCAGAGACCAGGATAACGGTCTGGGGATCCAGGTTTGAATCCCACCACAGCAGATGGTGGAATTTGAATTCAATAAAAATCTGGAATTAAAAGTCTAATGATGACCATGAAACCATTGCCGATTGTTGTAAAAACCCATCTGGTTCACTAATGTCCTTTAGGGAAGGAAATCTGTCGTCCTTACCTGGTCAGGCCGACATGTGACTCCAGACCCTCAGCAATGTGGGTGACTCGTAAATGACCTCTGAACAAGGGTAAACAGGGATGAGCAATAAATGCAGTCCTAGCCAGCGATGCCCACGTCCCATGAATGAATTGAAAAAAACCAGCCAATCTTCTATCCAGGCTAATATGTTAACCCCTACACCATGAGCTTTTCCACAATAACCATTACATCTACAGGCTCCCTTTTATACACAGCACATGTTACTCCTTCAAAGAATGCTAATAAATTGGTTAAACATGGTTTCCCTTTCACAAAACCATGCTGACTCTTCCCGATTACTCGGGTGCCCAGCTATAACCCCCTCAATGATTAATCCAAACACATTCCCCATGACAGTCGCCAAGCAAACTGGCTTATAGTTTCCTGTTTTCTGCCTCCTTCCCTTCTTGAATAGAGGGGTTATATTTGCTACTGATAGAACCTTTCCAGAATTTAGAGAACTTTGGAAAGTTAACACCAGCGCCATCTACTACCTCATTAGCACCTCTTTGAAGACCCTAGGATGAAGTCCATCAGGACCCGGTGACTTGTCAGCTCGCAGCGCCATCAATATGCTCAGTAATGCTTTCCTAGTGATTGCAATTTCACCAAGTTCCTCTATCCTTCCCATCTCCTGATTTACAGCTAATACTGGAATGCTTTTTGTATCCTCTATAGTGAAGGCAGAAGCAAAATATTTGTTCATTTCATCCACCTTTTCCTTATTATCTACTATTAGCTCCCCATTCTCTCTTTCCAGAGGACCAACACTCCCTTCACTTACTATTGTCCTTTTTATATACCTAAATATTGCTATCTGTTTTCACATTTCTAGCCTGCTACCTCTCATACTCTAATTTCTTTGTCTTCATTCTGATGAATGGTCATACGGACTTGAAACGTCAACTGTATCCCTCTCCGCAGATGCTGTCAGACCTGCTGAGTTTTTCCAGGTATTTTTGTTTTTGCTCTAATTTCTTTCTCCTGATTAACCTTTTAGTCATTCTCTGTCACTCTTTATATTCTGAGCAATTATCTGGCCTGCTACTCATCTTTGCGGAGTTGTATGCTTTTTCCTTAGGTTTGATGCTTTCCTTAACTTCTTTCGTTAACCACGGATGTTGGGTCCTCCGCTTAGAAGGTTTCTTTATACCAGGAATATGCTTACTCTGAATATTCTGGAATATCTCCTTAAATGTCTGCTACTGCTTCTCTATTGATCTATCCCCTAGCCTAGTATCCCAGTTCACTTCAGCTAGCTCAGCTTTCATGCCCACAAAGTTGCCCTTATTTAAGTTTAAAATACTAGTCTTAGACCCACTCTTTTCCCTTCTGGATGTAAAGTTCAGTCATATTGTGGTGGCTGCTACCGAGGGTGCCCTCACTCTGAAGTCATTTATTAATCCTGTCACATTACATAATATCAAGTCTAATATAACCTGCCCTCTGGTTGGTTCCAGAATGTGCTGCTCTAAAAAATCTCTCCAAAGCATTCTATGAACTCCGCATCCAGGCTACTACTGCCAGGCTGGTTTTTCCAGTAGATTAAACTCACCCATGATTATTGTTGTCCCTTTATCGCAAGCACCCAAGATTTCTTCTTGTATGCCTTGTCCTACATTGTGGTCACTGTTACGGGGCTTTGGACCACTCCCACTAGTGGCTTTTTTCCCCAATGCTATTCCTCATCTTCACCCAAACAGATTCTACATACTGACCTGATCCAAGGTCATAAAAACAAAAAAACTGCGGATGCTGGAAATCCAAAACAAAAACAGAATTACCTGGAAAAACTCAGCAGGTCTGGCAGCATCGGCGGAGAAGAAAAGAGTTGACGTTTCGAGTCCTCATGACCCTTCAACAGAACTAGGTGAATCCAAGGAAGGGGTGAAATATAAGCTGGTTTAAGGTGTGTTGGGGGTGGGGGGTTTGGGTGGGGGGAGAGAAGTGGAGGGGGGTGGTGTGGTTGTAGGGACAAACAAGCAGTGATAGAAGCAGATCATTTGATGATCTGCTTCTATCACTGCTTCTTTGTCCCTACAACCACACCCCCCCCCGCACTTCTCTCCCCACATCCCCCCCCAAACACCCCCCCTCCCACCCAAACCCCTCCCCCCCCACCGCCCAACATACCTTAAACCAGCTTATATTTCACCCCTTCCTTGGATTCACCTAGCTCTGTTGAAGGGTCATGAGGACTCGAAACGTCAACTCTTTTCTTCTCCGCCGATGCTGCCAGACCTGCTGAGTGTTTCCAGGTAATTCTGTTTTTGATCCAAGGTCATCTCTGACTATTGTACCAATGCCGTCCTTGATCAACAGTGCTTCCCCTCCACCTTTACCTAGCTTCCTATTCTTCTTGAATATCATATACTACCCAATATTCAGGGCCCAATCCTTGCCGTCCTGCAGCCACTTCTCCTTAATGGCTATCGGATCATACTTATTTACTTCAATGTGCACTACCAATTCAATAACTTTTGTTATGAATGTTAAGTGCATTCAGATACAGAGCCTTTAGTTTTGTCCTTTTGTTATTTTTGTAACATCTAATCTTGACTATTGGTGTGTACTTAAGTTTTATCTCTCTGTCCCTTTCTGCTGTTCTATGACCCTCGTTTCCCATATTGCTATTATGGTCTTCTGCTTTTAATCTACCCCTTGATTTGTCACATCTTTCCAAGCTTGATCCCTCACCCCCCCCCCCCCACCTTTAGTTTAAATATCTCTCGGCTTCCCTAGTTATGAGATTCGTTAAACACATATCCCAGCATGATTCAGGTGTAGACCGTCCCAATGGTACAGCCCCTACTTTCCCAAGGAGTGGAGCCAGTGCCCTGTGAATCAGGTCCCACTTCTCCCGCATCAAGCTTTGAGCCATGCATTCATCTCTCTAATCCTATTTGTTCCATGCAAATTTGCACGTGGGTCAGGTACTAATCCAGAGATTATGACCTTTCAGGTTCCGCTTCCTAATTTGGTACCTAGCTTCTCATACTAACTATGCAGAACCTCCTTACTTGTCCTGCCTATGTCGTTAGTACCTGAAGGGCCAGACGCACTGGATCCTCCGCCTCCCACCGGAAGTTCCTCTCCAGCCCTGAGCAGATGGCCCGAGCTCTGGTACCGGGCAGCCAACACAACCATCAGGACTCTTCAGGACACAATCACAAAATATCACAGTGCAGAAGAGGCCTTTCGGCCCATTGAGTCTGCACCGACACGTGAGAAACACCTGACCTACCTACCTAATCCCACTTACCAGCACTTGGCCCATAGTCTTGAATGTTATGATGTGCCGAGTGCTCATCCAGGTACTTTTTAAAGGATGTGAGGCAACCTGCCTCCACCAACTACCCGGGCAGTGCATTCCAGACTGTCACCATCCTCTGGGTAAAAAAGTTTTTCCTCACATCCCCCCATAACCTCCTGCCCCTTACCTTGAACTTATGCCCCCTTGTGACTGACCCTTCAACTAAGGGGAACAGCTGCTCCCTATCCACCCTGTCCATGCCCGTCATAATCTTGTACACCTCCATGAGGTCGCTTCTCAGTCTTCTCTGCTCCAATGAAAACAACCCAAGTCTATCCAACCTCTCTTCATAAATTAAATGTTCCATCCCAGGCAACATCCTGGTGAATCTCCTCTGCACCCCCTCCAGTGCAATCAAATCCTTCCTATAATGTAGCGACCAGAACTGCACACAGCACTCCAGCTGTGGCCTCACCAAGGTTCTATACAACTCCAACATGACCTCCCTACTTTTGTAATCTATGCCTTGATTGATAAAGGCAAGTGTTCCATATGCCTTTTTCACCACCCCACTAACATGCCCCTCCGTCTTCTGAGATCTATGGACACACACGCCAAGATCCCTTTGTTCCTCAGAACTTCCTAGTGTCATGCCGCTCATTGAATATTTCCTTGTCAAATTACTCCTTCCAAAGTGTATCACCTCACTTTTCAGGGTTAAATTCCATCTGCCACTTATCTGTCCATTTGACCATCCCGTCTATTTCTTCCTGTAGCCCAAGACACTCAACCTCACTGTTAACCACCCAGCTAATCTTTGTGTCATCCGCAAACTTAGTAATCCTACCCCCCACATAGGCATCTATGTCATTTATATAAATGACAAATAATAGGGGACCCAGCACACATCCCTGTGGTACGCTACTGGTCACGGGCTTCCAGTCACAAAAGCATCCTTCTGTCATCACCCTCTGTCTCCTACGACTAAGCCAATTTTGAATCCACCTTATCAAATTACCCTGTATCCCATGTGCATTTGCCTTCTTTATAAGTCTCCCATGTGGGACCTTGTCAAAGGCTTTGCTGAAATCCAGATAAACTACATCAACTGCACTACCCTCATCTACACAATAGGTCACCTCCTCAAAAAATTCAATCAAACTTGTTAGGCACGACCTCCCTCTGACAAAGACATGCTGACTATCCCTGATTAAACCTTGTCTCTCCAAGTGGAGATAGATTCTCTCCTTCAGAATTTTCTCATATAGTTTCCCTACCATTGATGTGAGACTCACAGGCCTGTAGTTCCCTGGCTTATCTCTGCAACCCTTCTTAAATAGCGGAACCACATTAGCTGTTCTCCAGTCCTCTGGCACCTCCCCCGAGGCCAGAGAGGAATTAAAAATTATATTTCTTTGTCCATAACAAACTTAAACTGTACCATAACAAAAACAGAATTACCTGGAAAAACTCAGCAGGTCTGGCAGCATCGGCGGAGAAGAAAAGAGTTGACGTTTCGAGTCCTCGTGACCCTTCGACAGAACTGTTCTGTCGAAGGGTCATGAGGACTCGAAACATCAACTCTTTTCTTCTCCGCCGATGCTGCCAGACCTGCTGAGTTTTTCCAGGTAATTTTGTTTTTGTTTTGGATTTCCAGCATCCGCAGTTTTTTTGTTTTTAAACTGTACCATGTTGTGGTCGCTATCACTAAAATGCTCCCCCACCACCACCTCAGCCACCTGTCCAGAATCATTCCCCAGAATTAGGTCCAACACTGCGCCGTCCCTTGTTGGACCCTCTACATATTGACCTAAAAAGTTTCCTATAGACATTTCAAGAAATCCACTCCATTCAAGCCCTTGACACTATGTCTATCCCAACTAAAGTTGGGAAAGTTGAAATCACCTAATGTAATTACTCTATTGTTCTTGTCTTTATACACCTCCACAAATTGTGCACATATTTGCTCCTCAATTTCCCACTGACTATCTGGGGGTCTATGATAAACACTTAACAATGTGGCTGCCCCTTTTTTGTTCCTAAGCTCTACCCACAAAGCTTCATTCGATGCCCCCTCCAAGATATCATCTCTCCTTGCTGCAGGAACTGACTCCTTAACTAATAATGCAATGCCTCCTCCTCTTTTTCCCCCTCCCCTGTCTCGCCTGAAGATTCCATATCCCAGAATGTTGAGCTGCCAATTCTGCCCCCGTCTCAGCCATGTCTCTGTGACAGCAATCACATCATAATTTCATGTTAATCTGTGCCCTCAATTTATCTGCCTTATTCATTAGACTTCTTGCATTAAAATAAATACCATCCAACCTTGCCAAACTCCCTTGTGCCTTAACTGGCCTATAACTTCTATGCCTTTCAGGGTCATTTGCTCTCTCTTCCAATTTTGGCGGCTGAACCTCCTCTCAGGATCCCATCCCCCTGCCAAGTTAGTTTAAAACCTCCCCAACAGCACTAGCAAACCTCCCCGCAAGGATGTTGGTCCCATTCCAGTTCAGGTGCAACCCGTCTGCCTTGTACAAGTCCCACTGCCCCCAGAAACGGTCCCAATAACATTATGTATGTTAATAGCTTCATGTCAGGGCCTATAGACCACTCCCACCAGTATCTTCTTCCCCTTGTTATTTCTTACCTCCACCCATATGGATTCCACATCTTCCGATCCAAGGCTCTTTCTTGCTATCGTACTTATTCCATCTCCTACTAACAAAGCTACCCCACCACCCTTTCCTTCCTGCCTGTCCTTTCGAAAAGTCAAATATGGTAGATGGTGGAATTTGAATTCAATAAAAATCTGGAATTAAAAGTCTAATGATGGCCATTAAACCATTGTCGATTGTCATAAAAAGCCATCTGGCTCACTAATGTCCTTTAGGGAAGGAAATCTGCTGTCCTTGCCTGGTCTGGCCTACATGTGACCCCAGACCCACAGCAATGTGATTGACTCTTAAATGTCCTCTGAGCAAGGGCAATTAGGGATGGGCAATAAATGCTGGCCTAGCCAGTGACGCCCACATCCCATGAATGGATATTAAGAAAAAATACCCCTGAATATTTCATTCCCAGCTTTGATCTCCTTGTAACCATGTCTCTGTGCTGGCTATAAGATCATACCCATTAACATCTATTTGCACAGTTAATTAATTTATTTTGTTCCGAATACCATGCGCATTTAAGTAAAGGCCCATTAATTTTGCCTTTTTACCATTTTTTCCCCCTTTGACCTTATTTGCTGCTCGGTTTTCTCGTTTGTACACTCTGTCCCTTCCTGTCACACTCTGGGTATCATTACCTAAATAGTTGCCCTGCAAGGCTGCCATATCTTTTTGCTTTGTAAGCCTATGTATCCCCTTTCTAGAACCCTGCCCCCCTCTATTTAGTTTAAAGCTCTCTCGACCGTCCAAGTTATTCGGTTTGCTGGGACACTGGTCCCAGCACAGTTCAAGTGAAGCCCGTCCCACCAGAACAGCTCCCTTCTACCACAGTGCTGGTGCCAGTGCCCCATGAACTGAAATCCATTCCTCCCACACCAATCTTTGAGCCACGCATTTAACTCCTTGACTTTATGTACCGTATGCCAATTTACCCATGGCTCAGGTAGCAATCCTGAGATTATTACCTTGGAGGCTCTGCTTTTTAATTTAGCTCCTAACTGTTCAAATTCTTTCAGCAGAACCTCCTTTCTAGTCCTGTCAATGTCGTTGGTACCAACATGGACGACAACAACGGATCCCTCCCCTCCCACTCCAAGTTCTTCTCCAGCCCTGAGGAGATGTCCTTAACCCAGGCACCAGGCAGGCAACACAGCCTTCAGGAGTCACTCTCACGGCTGCAGAGAGCAGTATCTAACCCCCATAGTTATACTGTTCCCTACCAGTAATAGGTTCCTATTTCCTCCCCTCACTTGAATGGCTTCCTGTACCATGGTGCTATGGTCAGTTCGCTCATCCTCCCTGCAGTCCCCGCTCTTGTCCACACAGCTTGCAAGAATCTTGCCCCTCAAACGCTACTCCCTGGGTCCCCACACCTGCTTCACCTGCAGTCACACCCTCCTGCCCCTGATCACAGTCCAAATTTGAATTACCTAATCCCATCGAGTCCATGCTGGCTCTCTGGAGCAATCCAGTCAGTCCCATTCCCCACTCTATCTTTGTAGCCCTGCAAATTTAATTCCCTCAACTCAAATCATTTTTTACCTCCACTTCCAACACCATCCTGACCAGTAAATTCCAGGTCATTAATATTTGCTGTGTAAAAGAGTTCTTTCTCATCAGAATGTTCATTGACCTGGAATGTCAACTCTGTTTCTCTCCACCAATCCTGCCTGATCCGCTCAGTATTACAAACATTTTCTGGTTTTGTTTCTACTACATAACGATGCAGCTAAAATCCCTAATCCCTTGAACCATTTTAGTAAATCTCTTCTGTACCCTCTCAAGGACCTTCACATCATTCCGAAAGTGTGGTGGCTAGAATTGGAAGCAATACTCTAGTTGTGGCCTAACCAGAGCTTTCCATTAGTTCAGCATAACTCCCCTGCTTTTGTGCTCCAATAACAAGGGCACTGAGGGAGGTTTTCCTTCAGCTTTTTATATTAACATGTTAGTTTTACATTTCCTTTTATATTATAACCGTGGCTAACATGCCACAAGTACTTCATTGGCTGTAAAACATTTTTCAGACATCTGGTGGTCATAAAAGACATTGCCTAAGTAAATACAAGATTTATTTAAAATTTCAATTGCAGTTCTCATTGCAGAAACTCACATTGGGAAGATGTTGGGGAGGCCAGATGCCACATTCAAAGGGTTCCGAAAATTCCTCATATCCCAGGTTTTAATGGTGTCATCTCCTAGAAAACACACAAGCAACATTTTAATCTTTAATTCCGGTTCCACCAGGGCCACTCGGCTTGTGGCCTTATTCCAGCCTTGATCCAAACATGAATAAAAGAGTTGAACTCCACAGGTGAGGTGAGAATGACTGCTCTTGACATCAAGGCAGCGTTTGACCAATTATGACATCAAGGAGCCCCAACAAAACTGAAGTCACAGAATCACAGAATTTTTACAGCACAGCAGGAGGCCATTTGATCCATCGTGTTTGCACTGACTCTCCAAATGAGCAAGTTAATTAGTCCCATTCTCCCGCCTTCTCCCCATAACCTCCACATTGTTCCTTTTCAAATAAGTCTAATTCCCTCTCGGATGCCTCAATCGAAGCTGCCTCCACCACACTCTCTGGTAGTACATTCCAGACCTTAACCACTCACTACGTAAAAAAGTTTTCTCACATTGCTGTTGCTCCTTTAGCCAATTATTTAAATCTGTGCCCCCTTGTTCTCGATTCTTTCACGTGTGGGAACAGTTTCCCTCTATCTGATCTGTCCAGGCCCCTCATGATTTTGAATACCTCTTTGAGCAAAGCAGGGCTTAAATTTAAGGAAATAGTTATTTAATTAAAAACAAAAAGTACGGCAAGAGAGCTCAATCCCGTGTGTTGTACAGCTTGCAGCACATGGGAATTCTTAAACACTTCCTGCAGTCTGGATGACCACACGTGCAGGAAGTGTCACTGGCTTGACAGATTGAGCAACGGGTTTTGGAGTTTGAGCGTCAGCTGGAGACACAGCGGGGCATCCGCGAGGCTGGGGTCACGTGTATAGCACGTTTTTAGATGTGATCACTCCACAGCTTAAGGGAGTACAGTCAGAGAGGGAATGGGAGACCCCTAGTCAGAAGAAGGGAGGCAGGCAGGTAGTCAGGAAAGCCCAGAGTGCATCTTATTCAGGAACCATTTTCTGTGTTGGAAAATGGTGAGGGTGAAGGTTCCTCTGGAGAGTGCAGCCAGAGCCAAGTTCACGGCACTGAGAGTGGCTCAGCTGTACAAGGGGGGAGGAGTAAGGGTGCAAGAACAATCGTGGGAGGAGACTCAATAGTGAGGGGTGCAGACAGGCGCTTCTGTGGCCGTAGATGTGACTCCAGGATGGGTCCAGGGTTGCCTCCCTGGTGTCAGGGTCAAGGATGTCAGAGAACAGTTGCAGGGCATTCTGAAGGGGGAGGGCAAACAGTCAGAGATCGTGGTCCACATTGGTACCAACGACATAGGTAGGAAGAGGGATGACACTAATTTTCAAATTCTCTCTGGCCACAGGAGAGATGCCAGAGGACTGGAGGAAAGCGAATGTTATTCAAGAAGAGTAGTAGGGATAAATCAGGTAGTTACAGGCCAGTGAGTCTAACATCAGTGGTAGGGAAACTATTGGAAAAAAATTCTGAGGGGCAGGGTTAATCTTCATTTGGAGAGGCAGGGATTAATCAGGGATAGTCAGCGTGGCTTTATTAGGGGAGGTCGTGTCTAACAAATCTGACTGAATTTTGAGAGGAGGTGACTAGCGGTGGAGATGAGATAGTGCAGTTGATGTAGTCTACATGGACTTCAGTAAGGCTTTTGACAAGGTCCCAATTGGGAGAATGGTCAAGAAGGTAAGAGCCCATGAGATGCAGGGCAATTTGGCAAATGAGATCCAGAATTGGTTTAATGGCAGGAGGCAGAGGGTGATGGCCGAAGGTTGTTTTTGTGATCGAAAGCCTGTGACGAGTGGTGTACCACAAGGATCGGGGAGAAGGCGGGAGAATGGGGTTGAGAAACTTATCAGCCATGACTGAATGGCGGAGCAGACTCGATGGGCCGATTGGCCTAATTTCTGCTCCTATGTCTTATGGTCATATGGTGTTGGGACCCTTGCTGTTTGTAGCCTACATTAATGATTTAGATGTGAATACAGAAGGTATATTCAGCAAGTTCACAGATTACATGAAAATTGTTGGTGTCGTAAATAGTGAGGAGGGAAGACTTAGATTACAGGACGATATAAACGGGCTGGTCAGACGGGCTGAGCAGTGGCAAATGGAATTTAATCCTGAGAAGCGTGAGGTGATGCATTTTGGGAGGGCTAACACAGCAAGGGAATACGCAATGAATGGTAGGACCCTAGGAAGTACAGAGGATCAGAGGGACTTTGGTGTACATATCCATAGATCCCTGAAGGCAGCAGCACAGGTAGATAAGGTGGTTAAGAAGGCAGATGGGATACTTGCTTTTATTAGCCGAGGCACAGAATATAAGAGCAGGGAGATTATGTTGGAGCTGCATAAAATGCTAATTAGGCCACAGCTGGAGTACTGTGTGCAGTTCTAGTCGCCACACTATAAGGATGTGATTGCACTGGGGGGGATGCAGAGTAGATTCACCAGGATGTTGCCTGGGCTGAAGCATTTCAGCTACGAAGACAGACTGGATAGGCTCGAGTTGTTTTCCTTACAGCAGAGAAGGCTGAGGGTGGATCTGATAGAGGTATACAAAATTATGATGGGCATAGATAGGGTAGATGGGAAGAAACTCCTCCCATTAGTGGAGGTGTCAATAACCAGGGAGCAGAGATTTAAGCTAAGGGGCAAGAGGTTGAGAGGATTTGAGGAAAAAAATTTTCACCCAGAGGGTGGTTGGAATCTGGAACACACTGCCAGAGGGGGTGGTAACGGCAGGAACCCTCACAAGATTTAAGAAGTAATTAGATGAGCATTTGAAACGCCATGGCATACAGGGCTACAGAGCAAGTGCTGGATAATGGGATTAGAATAGAAAGATGCTTGTTTCTAGAACTGTCCCCACCACCGAAGTTAAAATGACTGGCCTGGGGTTGCTGGGCTTATCTTTACACCCATTTTTAAACAAGGGAATAACATTTGCAATTCTTCAGTCCTCTGGCACCGCCTGAGTCTAAAGAAGACAAAAATTATGGCCAGTGCCTCCGCAAGTTCCAGTCTGATTTCCCTCAGTATCCTTAGATGCATTTCAGCCGTCCTGGTGCCTTAAGCACTTTAAGTATGGATAGCCTATCAAATACCACCTTCTTATCAATTTTAAACCTTCCTAGCGTCTGAATTTCCTCCTCTTTCACCATAGCCTGGGCAGCATCTTCTTCGTTGGTAAAGACAGATGCAAAGCCCTCTGTCTCCATGCATCAATGCCCTTTTTGACCCCTAATCGGCCCTACTCCTCTTTTTCCCACCCATTTCCTTTTTGTATGCCTATAAAAGACAGATTTTTTTATTCATTCATGGGATGTGGGCTTCCCTGGCTGGGCCAGCATTTATTGCCCATCTGCAGTTGCCCTTGAGGAGGTGGTGGTGAGTTGCCTTCTTGAACCGCTGCAGTCTATGTGGTGTAGGTACACCCACAGTGCTGTTAGAGAGGGAGTTCCAAGATTTTGATCCAGCGACAGTGAAGGAACGGTGATATATTTCCAAGTCAGGATGGTGAGTGACTTGGAGGGGAACTTCCAGGTGGTGGTGTTCCCATCTATCTGCTGCCCTTGTCCTTCTAGATGGTCGAGGTTGTGGATTTGGAAGGTGCTGTTGAACGAGCACTGGTGAATTCCTGCAGTGCATCTTGTAGATGGTACACACTGCTGCTACTGCGCCTCAGTGGTGGAAGGAGTGAATGTTTGTGGATGTGGTGCCAGTCAAGCGGGCTGTTTTGTCTTGGATGGTGTCAAGCTTCTTGAGTGTCATGGGAGCTGCACTCATCCAAGCAAGTAGGGGGTATTCCACCACACTCCTGACTGGTGCCTTGTGGATTGTGGACAGGCTCTGGGGAGTCGGGGGTGAGTTACTCGTCACACGATTCCTAGTCTCTGATCTGCCCTTGTTGCCAGAGTATTTATATTTTTAAAAAATTCTTTCACGGGACGTGCAAGCTGGACCAGCATTTATTGCCCACATTTAATTGCCCTCGAGAAGGTGGAAGTGAACCGCCTTAGAGTCATAGAAGTCTACAGCACAGAAAAAGGCCCTTCGGCCCACCGAGTCTGCGCTGGTCAAACAAGTACCTAACTATTCTAATCCCGTTTTCCAGCACTAGGCCCATAGCCTTGTATGCCGTGGCATCGCAGGTGCATATCCAAATACTTCTTAAATGTTATGAGGGTTTCTGCCTCTACCACCCTTTCAGGCAATGAGTTCCAGATTCCCACCACCTTCTGGGTGAAACAATTCTTCCTCACATCCCCTCTAAACCTCCTGCCCCTTCCCTTAAATCTATGCTCCCTGGTTATTGATCCCTCCACCAAGGGGAAAAGTTCCTTCCTGTCTGCCCTATCTATGCCCCTCATAATTTTATACACCTCAATCATGTCCCCCTTCAATCTTGTCTGTTCCAAGGAAAATAGCCCCAATCTATCCAATCTCTCCTCATAGCTAAAACTCTCCAGCCCAGGCAACATCCTGGTAGATCTCCTGTGCACTCTCTCTAGTGCAATCACATCCTTCTTATAATGCAGATTCCAAAACTGCACGCAATACTCTAGCTGTGACCTAACCAGCGTTTTATACAGTTCCAGCATAACCTTCCTGCTCTTATATTCTATGCCTCAGCTAATAAAGGCAAGTATCCCATATGCCTTCTTAACCACCTTATTGACCTGTCCTGCTACCTTAAGGGACCAGTGGACATGCACCCCAAGGTCCCTCTGATCCTCGGTACTTCCCAGGGTCCTACCATTCATTGTGTATTCCCGTGCCTTGTTTGTCCTGCCCAAGTACATCACCTCACACTTATCCGGATCAAATTCCATTTGTCACTGATCAGCCTGTCTATATCCTCCTGTAATTAAGGTTATCCTCTTCACTATTTACCACCCCACCAATTTTCGAGTCATCCACAAACTTACTGATCAACCCTCCTACATTCAAGTCTAAATCGTTTATATATACCATAAACAGCCAGGGACCCAACACCGATCCCTGTGGAATCCCACTGGACACAGGCATCCAGTCACAAAAACACCCCTCAACCATCACCTAATGCTTCCTGCCACTCAGCCAATTTGCCAAATTGCTTTGGATCCGATGGGCTCTTACCTTCGTTATCAGTCTCCCTTGCAGGACCTTATCAAAAGCCTTGCAGAAGTCCAAGTGGACTACATCAAATGCATTGTCCTCATCTACACACCTAGTCACCTCTTAGAAAAATTCAATCAAACTGGTCAGACATGAACTCCCCTTAACAAAACCATGCTGATTCACTTCCTAAACCACTGCAGTCCTTGTGGTGCAGGAAAACTGACAGTGCTGCACAGGAGGGAATTGCAGGATATTGACCCAGTGACAGTGAAGGAATGGCGATACAGTTCCAAGTCCAGTTCAGTTTCTGGTCAATGGTAGCCCTCAGGGTGTTGATAGTAGGGGATTCAGTATTGGTAATGCCATTGAACATCAAGGGGCGATGGTTGGATTCTCTCTTGTTGGAGATGATCTTTGCCTGAAACTTGTGTGGCTTGAACGCTACTTGCTACTTGTCAGCCCAAGCCTGGATATTGTCCAGGTCTTGCTGCATTTGGACATTGACTGCTTCTGTATCTGAGGAGTTGCGAATAGTGCTGAATATTGTGCAATCATCAGCGAACATCCCCACTTCTGACCTTATGATGGAAGGCAGGTCATTCATGAAGTAGCTGAAGATGGTTGGGCTGAGAACACTACCCTGAGAAACTCCTGCAGTGATGTCCTGGAGCTGAGATAACTGACCTCCAACAATAACAACCCCCATCCTCCTTTGTGCTAGGTATGACTCCAACCAGCGGAGAGTTTTCCTCGATTCCCATTGACTCCAGTTTTACTAGGGCTCCTCAATGTCACACTTGGTCAAATCTGCCTTGATGTCAAGGGCAGTCACACTCACCTCACCTCTGGAATTCTGCTCTTTTGTCCATGTTTGAACCAAGGCTGTAATGAGGTCAGGTACTGAGTGGCCCTGGTGGAACCCAAACTGGGTGTCAGTGAGCAGGCTATTGCTAAACAAGTGCTGCTTGATAGCTGTTGATGACCTCTTCTATAACTTTACTGATGATCAAGAGTAGATTGATGGGGGGTTAATTGGCCGGGGTTGGACTTGACCTGCTTTTTGTGAACAGGACATACCTGGGCAATTTTCCACATAACCGGGTAGATACCAATGTTGTAGCTGTACTGGAACAGCTTGGCTAGGGGCATGGCAAGTTCTGGAGCACAAGTCTTCATTACTATTGCTGAAATATTGTCAGTGCCCATAGCTTTTGCAGTATCCAGTGCCTTCAGCCGTTTCTTGATATCACGTGGAGTGAATCGAATTGGCTGAAGACTGGCATCTGTGATGCTGGGGATCTCCAGGGGAGGCTGAGATGGATCATCCACTCGGCAATTCTGGCTGAAGATTGTAGCAAATGCTTCAGCCTTATCTTTTGTACTGCTGTGTCAGGCTCCTTCATCATTGATGATGGGGATATTTGTGCAGCCTCCTCCTCCACTCAGTTGTTTAATTGTCCACCACCATTCACGACAGGATGTGCCAGGACTGCAGAGCTTAAATCTTATCCACTGGTTGCGGGATCGCTTAGCTCTGTCTATCACTTGCTGCTTATGCTGTTTGGCATGCAAGTAGTCCTGTGTTAGAGCTTCACCAGGTTGACAGCTCTCTCACTTTGTACTCTGCATCACGCTCAAAGTCTGTATACCCTGCGAATCTCATTCTACAGCCATTGCAAATCATCTCTCACTCATCCCAGATTCCCTCATAAACAAACTCCACTCAGGGGATCAGTGTCCAGGGTCTAACAAAGGAAGGGGAAGGGGAAAGGAATATGGAATACTGATCTTCCAGGTGAGCTTTCCCAATTCCCTTTTGAACTCTAGACAACTCTAAATCAACAAGGAACACAAACACACTGATAAGATCTCAGGGTTCTAATGCACATTTGCTTCTTATTCCCGATGCTATCACAGACAGTCAGAGGCAAATAGTTATAAGTATGGGCAGAGGGACGTACCACCACGTGATGCCAGAGTATTTCCATCATATGAAAAGCTGAGGCAGGAGGTGTCACTGCCAGGAACATGTGCCTGTCGATTATGAAACTTCGTATGAACCTATGGTATGAACAAACAAATACTGATTAGTAGCAAATAATCAGAGCACCATCCACTGCTGGTTACTCAAACATTAAATTAACCACAGACCAGCATTGCCTCACCCACAATTTGCCACTTACTTCAGACATGACTGGACATCATCAGGAACACCAACGCTTCTTGTCCTCTTTCATGCTCAACGAGTAATGCCTGACAGAGGCACCCCAGGAGCTCACTTATCAAGGTCAAACTGCTTTACATTGAAACACTGGTCATATGGACAGAAGTAGCACAGCACTCCAGCCTGTGCAACCATTCAATGAGATAATGGTTGATTCTCAACTCCATTTACTTACGTTGTCTCCATATCCCTGGATATCCTTAGCCAATATAAACCTACTGACCTGAGCCTTGAAAGCTCCAAATGGCAGCTAACATAAAAGGGTCGTCAGAGGAGTGATAGGCTATATGAACATACGAACATGGAGCAGGAGTAGGCTATTCAGCCCCTCAAGCCTGTTCTGCCATTTAATAAGATCATGGCTGATCTGATAGCAAGCTGAAATCTGCCAAACCTACCCTGAGAATCTATCACCACCTTGTCTACAAAGAATCTATCCACCTCTGCCTTAAAGATATTCAAAGACTCTGCTTCCACCGCCTTTCAGGAAGACAGCTCCAAAGACTCACAAGCCCCCGAATGAAAAATTTTTTGCCTCATCTGTTTTAAATGGGTAACCCCTTATTTTTAAACAATGATTGCTAGTTTTAGATTCTCCCACAAGAGGAAACATCCTCTCCACACCCACTCTGTCAACACCCCTCAGGATCTCATATGTTTCAATCAAGTTGCCTCTTACTCTTCTAAACTGCAGCAGATACAAGCCTAGTCTTCAACCTTTCCGCATAAGACAACCCACCCTTTCCAGGTATTAGTCTGGTAAACCTTCTCTGAACTGCTTCCAATGCATTTACATCCTTCCCTAAATAAGGTGTCCAATACTGTACACAGGACTCCAGATATGGTCCCATTGGTGCCCTGTACAACTGAAGCATAACCTCCCTACTTTTGTATTCAATTCCCCTTGAAATGAATGATAACATTCTATTAACTTTCCTATTTACCTGCTGTACCTACATACTAACCTTTTGTGATTCATGCACTAGAATACCCAGATCCCTCTGCATCTCAGAGCTCTGCAATCTCTCACCATTTAGATAATATGCTTCTCTTTTATTTCTTTCTGCCAAAATGGACAATTTCACATTTTCTCACATTATACTCCATTTGCCAGATCTTTTCCCACTCACTTAACACATCTATATCTTTTTGTAGCCTCATAATGTCCTCTTCACAGCTCTCTTTCCTCCCTATCTTTGTGTCATCAGCAAATTTGGCAACCATCCCATCCATCCCTTCATCCAAGTTATTTATTTTAATTGTAGAAAGTTGAGGTCCCAGCTCTGATCCCTGTGGCATAGCACTTGTTACATCTTGCCAACCTGAAAAAGACCCATTTATGCCGACTCCCTGCTTCCTGTTAGCCAGCCAATCTCCTATCCAGGACCAATTAGTGACCAAGATGTAGATCGAGTAGTGGAGGTAGAGGCTTAGGTATTAAATGAGGACTTTGCATCAGAGTTTAACCAAGAAAGAGGACTTTTCAAAAGTTAAAATAAATGAGGAAGTTGCTGGGATACCAGCTGAGACAAAGATGATAAAGAGGAAATACTAGAAGCCAGCAATGCTTCAATTGAATAATTCACTCAGTCTGATGGGATGCATCGCAGACTGCTGAGGTTAGCAAGGGTAGAAATTGTCCTACCTTCTATACTGGTCCTCCTTCTATACAGGGCTGATGCCAGAGAGCTGAAGGACTGCAAACGTTACAGATGTGCTCGAAAAGGGGGAGAATGATAAACCCAGCAACTTCAGAATAGTTTAATATTGTTACAAAAGCAAAATACAGCTGAAAATCTGAAATTAAATCAGAAAATGCTGGAAATACTCAGGTCAAGCAGCATCTGTGGAGAGAAATGGAGTTAACATTTTAGGTCGAGATGACCTTTCATCAGAGCCTTTTTTTTCTGATGAAAGATTATCTTGACCTGAAACGTTAACACTGTTTCTCTACACAGATGCTGTCTGGCCTGCTGAGTATTTGCAGCAGTTTTTGTTTTTATTATTAATTTAAAATTGGTGGTGGGGAAGCTTTGACAGCCAATAATCAGGAGAAAATTAACATACACTTGGACAAGGATGGGCCAATAGACAGCCAGCATGGAATTGTTAAGGGAAAATTATGTTTGCGTAATTGTTTGAGCTTTTTCATCAGATAAGAGATAATAACAGCTGCTGTTGTGTATGGAGACTTTGAAAAGCCACTTGCTTATTTGACATATTAGTCTTGACAGCAAAAGTGATAAAGGGGCATTGGCAGCATGGATATAAATTCGGCTAAGGGCACAATGAATGGTGATGAATGGTTGTTTCTCAGACTCGGGGAGGTATAAGGTGGAGTTCACAAAGTTCAGTATAAGGGTCATTGCTGTTTTTGATATATGTTATTCACTTGAATTTGGGTGTATAGGGCATGTTTTTGAAGGTAACAGAAGCATGCAGGCAGAAGACTACACCTGAGTTAGACATAGATTGAATGGGGAGTTGGGAATTTGGTTCAGGTAGAAATTCAGTACAGAGGGGTAAAGAGGTGCTCCATTTTCTACTTTCTTTCAGCCTCCAGCGGTTGTGGGTATCCTTCCTTCTCTCTAGGGTAGGAGAGTGCAACTTTCTATTACTTTATCCGTGTAAGTTATTAACTAATTGACTAATTAAATAAATAAGGCTGGACAGAAATGACAGAGCTGGTGGTGTGCCGTGACTGTAGCATGTAGGAAACTGGAATGCACTGCAATCCGGGACAGCCATATCTGCAGAAAGTGTCTGCAGCTTAGGCAACTTTGGCTCTGAGTTTCTGAGCTGGAATCTGAGTTGTGGACATTCTGAGGCATCAGGGAGGGGGAGAGTTACTTGGACACTGTACCAGGAGACAGACGCTCCCCTTAGGTTAGGCAGAACTTTAAAATTGGTCAATGGTCAGGAACAGGAGGGTGTGACTGAGAATCAGGTAGCTTAGGGGAACCAGTCTGTAGTAATGGAGGAGCCTCAGCCCCTGACTTTGTCCAAAACGTACAAGGTGCTTGCAACCTGTGTCAATAAGGAGAAGGATTGTAAGGTGGATGAGCGGACTGACGATGGCACCATGGTGAAGGATGCCATTCAAGTGGGGAGAGCGAAGAAGAATGTGGTGTTGTTAGGAGACAATATAGTCAGGGGGATAGATACTGTTCTCTGCAGTCAAAAGCATGAGTCTCAAACGCTGTGTTGCCTGCCTGTGCCAGGGTTCGGGATATCTGCTCAGGGTTGGAGGGGAACTTCACAGAATAACAGAATCACACAGTGCAGAAGAGGCCCTTTGGCCCATTGAGTCTGCACCGACACGTGAGAAACACCTGACCTACCTACCTAATCCCATTTACCAGCACTTGGCCCATAGCCTTGAATGTTATGATGTGCCAAGTGCTCATCCAGGTACTTTTTAAAAGGATGTGAGGCAAACCGCCTCCACCACCCTCCCAGGCAGCACATTCCAGACTGTCACCACCCTCTGGGTAAAAAAGTTTTTCCTCACATTCCCCTTAAATCTCCTGCCCCTCACCTTGAACTTGAGCCCCCTCGTGACTGACCCTTCAACTAAGGGGAACAGCTGCTCCCTATCCACCCTGTCCATGCCCCTCATAATCTTATACACCTCCATCAGGTCATCTCTCAGTCTTCTGTGCTCCAACAAAAACAACCCAAGTCTATCCAACCTCTCTTCATAACTTAAATGTTCTATCCCAGGCAACATCCTGGTGAATCTCCTCTGCACCCCCTCCAGTGCAATCACATCCTTCCTATAATATGGCGACCAGAACTGCACACAGTACTCCAGCTGTGGCCTCACCAAGGTTCTATACAACTCCAACATGACCTCCCTACTTTTGTAATCTTTGCTTTGATTAATGAAGGTAAGTGTCCCATATGCCTTTTTCACCACCCCACTAACATGCCCTTCCGCCTTCAGAGATCTATGGACACATGCACACCAAGGCCCCTTTGTTCCTCAGAACTTCCTAGCGTCATGTCATTCACTGAATACTTCCTTGTCAAATTACTCCTTCCAAAGTGTATCGCCTCACACTTTTCAGGGTTAAATTCCATCTGCCACTTATCTGCCCATTTTGACCATCCTGTCTATATCTTCCTATAGCCCAAGACACTCAGCCTCACTGTTAACCACCCGGCCAATCTTTGTGTCATCCGCAAACTTACTAATCCTACCCTCCACATAGTCGTCTATGTCGTCTATGTAAATGACGAATAATCGGAGACCCAGCACAGATCTCTGTGGTATGTCACTGGACACTGGCTTCCAATCACTAAAGCAGCCTTTTGCCATCACCCTCTGTCTCTACAATAAGCCAATTTTGAATCCACCTCATCAAATTACCCTGTAACCCATGTGCATTTGCCTTCTTTATAAGTCTCCCATGTGGGACCTTGTCAAAGGCTTTGCTGATATCCAGATAAACTACATCAACTGCACTACCCTCATCTACACAATAGGTCACCTCCTCAAAAAATTCAATCAAATTTTTTAGGCATGACCTCCCTCTGACAAAGCCATGCTGACTATCCCTGATCAAACCTTGCCTCTCCAAGTGGAGATAGGTTCTCTCCTTCAGAATCTTCTCCAATAGTTTCCCTACCAGATTCCAGTGGTCATAGTCCAGGTTGGTACCAATGACATAGATAGGACTAGGAAGGTGGTTCTGTTTAGAGAGCATGAGCAGCTAGGGGCTAAATTATAAAGCAGAACCTGAACTGCCAGCAATTTGGTGTAGGGTAAATAAGATTAGACAGTTAAATGCATGGCTCAAAGATTGGTGTGGAAGAAGTGGGTTTTGATTCCTGGGGCATTGGCATCAGTATTGGGGAAAACGGGAGCTGTACCATTGGGACGGTCTTCACTTCAACCATGCTGGGACTAGTGTCCTAGCAAGCCATATAATTAGAGCAGGAGAGAGGGCTTTAAACAAAATACATGGGGGAAGGGAGATGTGATAAACCAGAGAGAGAGGGTGAAGGAAGGATAGCAATAAGGGAAATGCTATCCAAGTGTGTCAAGAAGGGACAAGAGCGTACAAAAAGAGAAAAAAGAAACTAGCCACTCATTTTAATCTCACTTTCCAGCCTCTGGTCTGAAGTCTTGCGGAGTACAGCACTTCAGATGCAGATCCAAGTACCTCTTAAATGAAATTACCTGGAAAAACTCAGCAGGTCTGGCAGCATCGGCGGAGAAGAAAAGAGTTGACGTTTCGAGTCCTCATGACCCTTCGACAGAATTTGAGTTCGAGACCAAGAAAGAGTTGAAATATTTCAACTCTTTCTTGGACTCGAACTCAAGTTCTGTCGAAGGGTCATGAGGACTCGAAACGTCAACTCTTTTCTTCTCCGCCGATGCTGCCAGACCTGCTGAGTTTTTCCAGGTAATTCTGTTTTTGTTTTGGATTTCCAGCATCCGCAGTTTTTTTGTTTTTACCTCTTAAATGAGTTGGGTGTTTCAGCCTCAACCACCAGTTTAGACAGTGAATTCTAGACGCCCACCACCCTCTGGGTGAATACGTTTTTCCTCATGTCCCCTCTAATCCTCCTACCAATCACCTTAAATCTTTGCCCCTGGTAACTGACCCCTCAGCTTGGGGAAACAAGTCTTTACTGACTACCCTATCTAGGCACCTCATAATTTTGTGCACATCAATTACGTCGCCCCTAGCCTCCCCGATTCTGAGGAAAACAGCCCTAGCCTATCTAATCTCTTCTAACAGCTGCAATTTTCAAGCCCTGGCAACATTTTGTAAATCTCCTCTGTACTCTCTCCACAGCAATTATGTCCTTTCTGTAATGTGGTGACCAGAACTGTACACAAAGTTCCAGCTGTGGCCTAACCAGTGTTTTACACAGTTCCAGCATTACATCCCTAGTTTTGTATTCAATACCCTGCCCAATAAAGGAAAGCATTCCATCTGCTTTCTTGACTACCTTGTCCACCTGTCCTACCACCTTCAGGGACCTGTGGACATGTACTCCCAAGATCTCTCACTTCCTCAACCCCTCTCAATAACTTCCTGTGTTGAGTATTCCCTTGTTTTGTTTGCCCTCCCCAAATGCATTACCTCACACTTTTTCAGATTGAATTCCATTTTGCCACTTGTCCGCCCACTCAACCAAACCATTGATATCATTCTGGAGTCAAGAGCTATCCTCTTCACTATCAACTACACGGCCAATTTTTGTGTCATGTGCAAATTTCCAATCATGCCTCCCACATTTAAGTCCAAAACATTAATATATACAACAAATAGCAAGAGACCCAACACTGAGCCCTGTGGAACATCACTAGAAACAGCTTTCCATTCACAAAACATCCTTGGACCATTAGCCTTTGTTTCCTGTTACTGAGCCAATTTTGCATCCAACCTTCCACCTTTCCCTGCATCCCGTGGACTTTTACTTTTCCAGCCAGTCTGCCGTGTGGAAGCTTGTCAAATGCCTTACTGAAATCCATGTGGACAACATCCACTACACTACCCTCATCAATCCTCCTTGTTACTTTCTTAAAAAAAATTCTTTTAAGTTAGTAAGACACGATCCTCCCTAACAAACCCAAGCTGACTATTCTTGATCAATCTGTGCCTTTCTAAGTGACAGTTTATTTTGTGTCTCAGAATTGTTTCCAATAATTTGCCCACCACCGAAGTCAGACTGACCAGCCTATAATTTTCTTGCCTATCCCTCGCCCCCTTTTAAATAATGGTACAACATTCACAGGCCTCCAATCCTCTGGGACCTTGCCTGTATCTAGTGAGGATTGGAAAATGATCCTCAGAGCATCCGATATTTCCTCCATGGCTTCCTTCAATAGCCTGGGATACAATCCATCTTGCCCTAGTGATTTATCCACCTTCAAGGATGCCAGTCCCTCCAATGTTTCCTCTCTCACTAAGCTTATTATATCTAACATTTCACACTCTCCTTTTAACTAGAATGCCTATATGATCCCTCTCCTTAGTGAAGACAGAGGCAAGGTACGCAATGAGAACCCTGCCCACATCTTCAGCCTCAGCACACAAGTTACCATGTACATCTCTGATAGGCCCTACCTTTTCCTTGGTTATTGTCTTGCTCTTAATGTACTGGGCAGGCAGTGGCATAATGGTAACGCCACGAGATAAGTATTCCAGAGCCAATGCCCTGGGGGCCCAGGTTCAAATCCCATCATGGCAGATGGTGAAATTTGAATTCAATAAAAATTTGGAATTAAAAGTCTAATGATTCATGAATGTCCTTTAGGGAAGGAAATCTAGTCTACATGTAACTCCAGACCCACAGCAATGTGGTAGACTCTTAAATGCCCTCTGAACAAGGAAGGATGGGCAATAAATGCTGGCCTCGCCAGTGATGCCCACATCCCATGAACGAACTAAAAATAAAGGCAAAACATGTTAGGATTTTTTTTTATTTTACCTGTCAATATAAGAACATAAGAACTAGGAGCAGGAGTAGGCAATTCAGCCCTTCGAACCTGCCCCACCATTCATTACAATCATGGCTGATCTCATTTCAGCCTCAACTCCAATTTCCCGCCCTCTCTCCATAACCTTTCAACCCGTTACTAATTAAAAATCTGTCTATCTCCTCCTTAAATTTATTCAGCATCCCAGCATCCACTGCAATCTGAGGTAGTGAATTCCAGAAATTCACGACCCTTTGAGAAAAGTAATTCCTCCTCATCTCTGATTTAAATCTACCACCCGATTGTCTAAAATTATGGCTTCTCGTTCTAGAATACCCCACAAAGGGAAACATCCACTTCACGTCTACTTTGTCTATCTCCTTTAGCACCTTATATACTTCATATCCTCTCTTTGCTTTCCCAATTTCCATTTTTACTTTACCCCTGTACTTTCTATACTCCTCTAGGCGTTCTACAGTCTTTTGTGACTGCTTTTCTGCTTAATCTTGATCTTTTTTTTTGTTCATTTACGAGATGTAGGCTTCGTTGGCTGGGCCCAGCATTTATTGCCCATTCCTGGCAATAAATATGCTTCTGGATAACCAGGGGACTCTAGAGTTCGCAGTACCACATTTTTTCTTTGTTGGAACATGTCTGCACTGTGCCTGCAGAATCTCGCCTTTGAATGTCTTCCAATGATTTGACAGTTATTTTCCTTCTAGTAGCTGTATCCAGTTTACTCTCACCAACTCACCTCTCAGCTTTGTTAAATGTCTTGCCCCAGTTTAGATCTTTTACTCCTGTTCCATCTTTGTTCTTTTCCATAATGATGCTAAATCTAACTGCATTACGGTCACTATCTCCAAAATGGTCTCCCACTGCTACTTCATCCACTTGCCCAGCTTCATTTCGGCTTGTTACTTGCTGGCTAAAAATGTTCCCTTGAATGCAGTTCAAGAATTTTGCGCCCTCTGTACCCTTCACACTGTTTGTATCCCAATTGCTATTACAGTAGATGAAGTCCCCAATGATTTACTGCCCTATTGTTTTACACTTAGAAATCTGTCTATATATTTGCTCTTCTAACTCCCTTCCATTATTTGGGGGTCAATAGTACACTCCTAGAAATGTGGCTGCCCCTTCTTTATTCCTGATTTCAACCTATATGGCCTCATTTGATGCTTCATTTCGTATATCATCCCTCCTTCACAGCTGTAATTGATTCTATAAATGATAATGCTACACCCCCACTTCTTTATCCCCATTCCTCTCCTGCCTGAAAACTCTATGTCCAGGGATGCTGAGCTGCCATTTTTGCCTCTCCTTAAGCCAAGTTTCTGTTACAGCGATGATATCATGCTGCCATGTGTCTTACTGTGCCATCAGCTCATCAGTTTTATTTACTATGCTCCTTGTATTGAAATTTAACACTGCCAAATTCCTGTGCTGTACACTTTTTAACCTGTGCTGCTTCTGTCTTTCAGAGTCACTCATTATTTCTCCATCTCCCACTCCCTGCTCTGACAGTGAAGCGCTCCCTCAGTATTGAACCACCAACAGCACAACATTCCCCCAGTCCTGACCCACTGACAATACACAGTACTACTTCAGTAGTGGCCCCTAACAGTGCACCCTCAAGAAACTATAGGCCAGTTAGATGGAAGCCTGTCGTGGAGAAGATGTTAGAGTCGATCATTAGAGAGGTTACAGCTGGGCACTTAGAAAAACACAGGGTAATTGGAAAAAGTCAGCACGGTTTTGTGAAAGGGAAATCATGTTTCACCTATTTATTAGACTTCTTTGAAGGAGTAACATGTGCTGTGGATAAAGGAGAGCCTGCAGACATACTGTACTTGGATTTCCAGAAGGAATTTGATAAGGTGGCACATCAAAGGTTATTGCGGAAAATAAAAGCTCATATCACAGAATTGTTACAGTGTAGAAAGAGGCC
The DNA here is from genome assembly GCF_017639515.1 of Carcharodon carcharias. Lineage (NCBI taxonomy): Eukaryota > Metazoa > Chordata > Chondrichthyes > Lamniformes > Lamnidae > Carcharodon > Carcharodon carcharias. Next base: position 205,461,867 of record NC_054470.1, on the reverse strand, counting down.
ATTTGGCCCATCATGTCTGCACTGGCTCTCTGAGCATTTTAACTTAGTGCTAATCTTCTCCCTTTTCCCCGTAACCCTGCACATTGTTTCTATTTAAATAATCATCCAATGCCCCCTTGAATGCCTCAATTGAACATGCTTCCACCGCACTATCATGATGTGCAGGGTAACATATTCACCTGGATGGATTTGGCAGGATGTGACGAATGGAGTCCTGCAGGGGTCTGTACTGGGGCCTCACACTTTTGACAATTTACATCAATGGCTTAGATGAGGGAAGCGAAGGCAGGTAGCAGACGGATGTAGCTAAGTTGAGTGAATGGGCAAAAATCTGGCTGATGGAGTGTAATGTAGGAAGATATGAAGTTGTTTACTTTGGTAGGAAGAATGCAAAAGCACAGTATTACTTAAGCGGAGAATGACTGAAGAATTCAGAGATGCAGAGGGATCTAGGTGTTCTCACGCATGAGTCCACAAAGTTAGTCTGCAGTACAGCATGTAAGCAAGAAGGCTAATGGAATGCTATCCTTTATTACAAAAGGAATTGAACAAAAAGTAAGGATGTTATGCTTCAGTTATACAGGACACTGGTGAGACCACTTCTTGAATACTGTGTGCAGTTTTGTTCTCCTTATTGAAGGAAGGGTGTAAACGTGTTGGATGCAGTTCAGAGGAGGTTTATGAGGTTGATACCTGGAATGAGTAGCTTGTCTCATGAGGATAGGTTGGACAGACTGGGCTTGTTTCCACTGGAGTTTAGAAGAGTGAGGGGTGACTTGATTGAAGTATATAAGATCCTGAATGGTCTTGACAAGGTGGACATCAAAAGGATGTTTCCTCTTATGGTTAAGTCCTGAACTAGGGAGCATTGTTTTAAAATTAGGGGTCACCCTAGGACAGAGATAAGGAGAATTTTTTTCTCTGAGAGGTTTCTCTGAGAGGAAATTTGAACACTCTGCCTCAGAAGGCAGTGGAAGCGGGGTCACTGAATATTTTTAAGGCAGGGGTAGACAGACTCATTAGGCAAGGGAAAGAAGGGTTATCAGGAGTAGATCAGAATGTAGAAATCGAAACAAAAACAGATCAGCCACGATCTTATTGAATGGCGGAGCAGGCCCGAGGGGCCGAATGGCCTACTTCTGCTCCTATTTCATACGTTCATATGTAGTATTGACCCTCCAACAGTGCAGCTCTCAGTGCCAGCCCTTCAATAATGCAGAACATCCTTAAAACTGCACTGAAGTGTCAGCCTGGATTAAGTGCTCTCTGGAGTGAGATCTGAACATACGACTTTCAGGACTCAGATGCTACTGCTGAGAAATAAAGAGGTTGATATGTGAGAGAGCAGGCGAGACAGTGCCTGACCCCACCCTCCCTGTGCCCTTGACCACATGAAGTGACTATGGCATCTGTGCTGCTGTTGAATGAAACCACACTCACATTCAGGCTTCGATCCCAAATCTGAATGGAACCATCTTGACACGCAGCTGCGATTAACTTCCCGTCCCTGCTATACACACACGTGGTGGGAATGACCCGCTTTCCCTGCACTGATCGTGGCTTGAAAACATTCTTGTGTTTCTTCTCATTGTTCATGTCCCAGGTTCGCACTGTCCTGACACCAGAAACAAGCAAGAATTAGTAGCATCCATTTCACCACAAATAGAAATAAATAAGTACGATCGGATAGCCATTACAGAGATATGACTGCAGCATGACAAAAATTGGGACCTGAATATCAAAGGGTAAGTGACATTTAGGAAGGACAGAAAGCAAGGAAAAGGTGGAGGGGTGGCTCCATTAATGAATGATGGTAGTAGCATAATAGAGGGATGACCCAAGTTCAGGAACCAGGATGTGGAACTGGTTTGGGTAGAGATGAGAAATAATAAAGACAAGAAGTCACTTGTGGGAGTGGTGTACAGGCCCCCGAATTGTAACTGCACAGTCAGACAAAGTATAAAGGAAGAAATAATGGGAACTTGACAGAAAGGTACGACGATAATCACAGGGGACTGAATCTAAATATAGACTGGAAAAATCAGATCGGCAAAGGTAGCCTAGATGAGGAGCTCATAGAATGTTTTTGGGATAGTTTCTTAGAGCAGCACTTTCTGGTGCTAACCAGAAAGCAGGCTACACTTGACCTGCTATTGTGCAATGAGTTAGGATTAATTAATGACCTCATAGTTAGGATACCCTTAGGTAGAAGTGATCATAATATGATTGAATTTTACATTCAGTTTAAGGGAGAGAAGGGTAGGTCCAAAACTAATATTTTAAACTTAAATAAGGGCAATTATGAGGACATTAAAGCAGAGTTAGCTAAAGTGAACTGGCAAATTAGATTCAGGGATAGGTAAATCGAGGTGCTGCAGCAGACATTTAAAGGGAAATTTCAGAATACACAGAATAGATACAACCCAACAAGAAAAGAAAATTCCAAGGGGAGGGCACACCATCCATGGTTAGCTAAAATAATAAAAAATAGTATCAAATTTAAAGAAAAAGCATATAATTATGCAAAGATCAGAAGTTTGAACATAATACAAAGAACAGCAAAGAATGACAAAAAGATTAATAAGGAGGGTAAAATTAGAATATGAGAGAAAGCTAGCTAAAATAGAAAGATAGTCAGAGTTTCTATAGATATTAAAAAATGAGTTAAAGTGAGCATTGGTCCAATAGAAAGTGAGTCTGAGCAATTAATAATGAAGATAAGGAGATGGCAGATGAATTGAAGAGGTATTTTGCATTGGTCTTCACTATAGAGGACACAAGTAACATCCCAGAAATAGCTGTAAATCAGGAAATAGAAGGGAGGGAAGAACTCAAGAAAACTACAATCACAAGGGAAGTGGTGCTGAGATGCAGGCCACAAGTCCCAAGTTTTGATAGACTTCACCCTCAGGTCTTAAAAGAAGCGGCTAGTGAGATAGCTGATGCGCTGGTTTTAATTTTCCAAAATTCCCCGGATTCAGGGAAGGTTCCATTAGATTGGAAAATAGCAAATATAACTCCTTCATTCAAAAAGCGAGGGAGACAAAATGCAGGCAACTACAGGCCAGTTAGCTTAAAATCTGTCATCGGGAAAATGTTAGAAGCTATTACTGAAGATGTTATAGCAGGGAACTCAGAAAATTTCACAGTAATCAGAGAAATCATGTTTGACCAACTTATTGGAGTTCTTTGAAGGAGTCACATGCACTGTGGATAAAGGGGAGTTGGTGAATGTACTGTACTTAGATTTCCAGAAGGCATTTGATAAAGTGCCACATCAAAGGTTATTGCGGCAAATAAAAGCTCATGGCGCAGAGGGTAACGTATTGGCATGGATAGAAGATTGGCTAACTAACAGAAAACAGAAGGCAGGCATAAATGGGTCTTTTTCTGGTTGGCAAGATGTAATGAGTGGTGTGCGACAGAGATCAGTGCTGGGGCCTCAACTTTTTACAATTTATATAAATGAATTCAATGAAGGGACCGAAGGTATTCCACTAAATTTCCTGATGACACAAAGATAGGTAGGAAAGAAAGTTGTGAAGAGGACATAAGGAGGCTACAAAGGGTCATAATAAGATAAGTGAGTGAGCAAAGATCTGGCAAATGGCACATAATGTGGGAAAATGTGAAATTGTCCATTTTGGCATACTATCGAAATGGTGTGAGATTGCACAGCTCTGGGATGCAGAAGGATCTAGATGCCCTAGTGCATGAATCACAAAAGGCTAGTACGCGTAGTGAGAGGGAGAGGCTATGGCATTGTGGTATTGTCGCTGGGCTGGCAATCCAAAGACCCAGGGTTATGCTCTGGCATTCGGGGTTTGAGACCCGTCACGGCAGATGGAGGAACTTCAATTCAGTAAAAATCTGGAATTAAAAGTCTAACAATGACATTGAAACCATTGTCGACTGTTCGAAAAATCCATCTGGTTCACTAATGTCCTTCAGGGAAGGACATCTGTTGTCCTTACCTGGTCTGGGCTACATGTGACTCCAGACCCTCAGCAATGTGGTTGACTCTTAAATGCCCTCTGAAATGGCCGAGCAAGCCAATCAGTTGTAACAAACCACTATAAAGTCACAAAAAAGGAATGAAATCGGATGGACCACCCGGCATCAACCTAGGCACTGGAAACGACAACGGCAAACTCAGCCCTGTCAACCCTGCAAAGTCCTCCTTACTAACCTCTGGGGGCTAGTGCCAAAATTGGGAGAACTGTCTCACAGACTAGTCAAGCAACAGCCTGACATAGTCATCCTCATGGAATCATACCTTACAGATAATGTCCCAGACACCACCATCACCATCTCTGGGTATGTCCTGTCCCACCGGCAGGACAGACCCAGAAGAGGTGGCGGCACAGTGGTATACAGTCGGGAGGGAATTGCCCTAGGAGTCCTCAACATCGACTCCGGACCACATGAAGTCTCACGGCATCAGGTCAAACATGGGCAAGGAAACCCCTTGCTGATTACCACATACCGCCCTCCCTCAGCTGATGAATCAGTGCTCCTCAATGTTGAACACCACTTGGAGGAAGCGCCGACGGTTGCAAGGGCACAGAATGTACTCTGGGTAGGGGACTTCAATGTCCATCACCAAGAGTGGCTCAATAGCACCACTACAGACTGAACTGGTTGAGTCCTAAATGACATAGCTGCCAGACAGGGTCTGTGGCAGGTGGTGAGGGGATCAACAAGAGGGAAAAACATACTTGAACTCATCCTCACCAACCTGGCTGTCACAGATGCACGTGTCCATGACAGTATCAGCAGGAGTGACCACCACACAGTCACTGTGGAGACGAAGTTACGCCTTCACACTGAGGACATCCTCCATCGAGTTGTGTGGCACTACCACTGTGCTAAATGGGATAGATTTTGAACAGACCTAGCAACTCAAGACTGGCATCCATGAGGCGCTGTGGACCATCAGCAGCAGCAGAATTGTACTTGAACATAATCTGTAACCTCATGGCCCAACATATTCCCCACTATACCATTACCATCAAGCCAGGGGATCAACCTTTGTTTAATGAAGAATATAAGAGGGCATGCCAGGAGCAGCACCAGGCATACCTAAAAATGAGGTGTCAACCTGGTGAATCTATAATACAGGACTACTTGCAAGCCAGACAGCATGAGCAGCAAATGATAGACAGAGGTAAGCGATCCTACAACCAGCGGATCAGATCTAAGCTCTGTAATCCTGCCACATCCAGTCATGAATGGTGGTGGACAATTAAACAACTCACTGGAGGAGGAGGCTCCACAAAATCCGCATCCTCAATGATGGAGGAGCCCGACACATCAGTGCAAAAGATAAGGCTGAAACATTTACTACAATCTTCAGCCAGAAATGCTGAGTGGATTATCTATCTTGGCCTCCTCTGGAGGCTCCCAGCAACACTGATGCCAGTCCTCAGCCAATTCAATTCACTCCAGGTAATATAAAGGAATAGCTGAAGGGACTGGATACTGCAAAGGCAAGGGCCCTGACAACATTCTGGCAATAGTACTGAAGACTTGTGCTCCAGAACTTGCCATGCCCCTAGCCAACTGTTCCAGTACAGCTACAACACTGGCATCTACCCGCCTATGTGGAAAATTGCCCAGGTATGTCCTGTACACAAAAAGCAAGGCAAATCCAACCCAGCCAATTACCGCCCATTAGTCTACTCTCCATCATCAGTAAGTTAATGGACGGGGTCATCAACAGCGCTATCAAGCGGCATTTGCTTAGCAATAACCTGTTTACTGATGCTTAATTTGGGTTCTGCCAGGGCCACTCAGCTCCTGACCTCATTACAGACTTGATTCAAACATGGACAAAAGAGCTTAACCCCAGGGGTGAGGTGAGAGTGACTCTCCTTGACATCAAGGCAGCATTTGACCGAGTGTGGCATCAAGGAACCCTAGCAAAACTGGAGTCAATGGGAATCAGGGGGAAAACTCTCCACTGTTTGGAGTCATACCTAGCACAAGGGAAGATGGTTGTGGTTGTTGGAGGTCAGTTGCAGGAATTCCTCAGGGTAATGTCCTTCGCCCAATCATCTTCAGCTGCTTCATCAATGACCTTCCTTCCATCATAAGGTCAGAAGTGGGGATGTTCGCTGATGATTGCACAATGTTCAGCACCATTCGTGACTCCTCAGATGCAGAAGCAGTCCATGTCCAAATCCAGCTACACCTGGACAATATCCAGGCTTGGGCCGACAAGTGGCAACTAATATCTGCCCCACACAAGTTCCAGACAATGACCATCTCCAACAAAAGAGAATCCAACCATTGCCCCTTGACATTGAATGGCATTACCATTGCTGAATCCCCCACTATCAATATCCTGGAGGTTACCATTGACCAGAAACTGAACTGGACTAGCCATATTGTCGTGAAGCTATTAATGTATATAATATTTTGGAAAATATTTTTTCTTTTAAAATACAGGTTTAATCTATGTCTTAATTGGATTAAAGCCAGCTAGTCTGGGTGTTTTGATGTTCTAGTTTGAGATGTAAACAGAGAGATATCGTGCATTTGCACTTTTCGAATAAAGCATTCAAGAAGTGGAGTGAAAACTTAATGCCTTTCTAACAGATACCAAGCCATATGTCTATGTTACTGATAACACTGGTATTATGAAAGGGGTTTCATTGTTAAATGGTGAGTTCAAAAAGGTTGTTGCTACAATTCTATCGGGCTGGTAGGTATAGCTAAGTAGTTTTCGGGTGTACAGAGCAGAGGCAATGTAAAATCAAAAGGCAGCTGTAAGCCTCCAACTAGTCCAACTGGCTCCACAGTGGAAAGGACCTCATTTTGAATTCGTAAGTTGGAAATGCTTTGCCTGGTGTTTGGTTAAGTCTATGGGTTGCTGTTGCCTTAATGGAGATTCGTTTGGGAATTTGTTAAAAGTTATGATAGTAATAATTTATAGCCATGTGTATATATATTTTAACCTGTGTAAATTAATAAAATGTTTCATTTAGTTTAATGTAAAACCTCAAGAACTATTGGTCTGATTCCTCAGTTTAGAGTCACATCTCAAAAATAACACTTAAAATTATTGATTATGACAGTTGCTTAAAGTTTCCCTCTGGGATTCCTTTAAGTAACTCCACTTTACCAACTGCATCGGTCATAACAATATAAATACTCTGGCTATAAGAGCAGGTCAGAGGCTAGGAATCATGTGACAAGTAACTCACATCCTGAGTTTCCAAAGCCTGTCCACAATCTACAAGGCACAAGTCAAGGGTGTGACGGAATACTCCCCACTTGCCTGGATGAGTGCAGGTCCCACAACACTCAAGAAGCTTGACACCATCCAGGACAAAGCAGCCCGCTAAATTGGCACCACATCCACAAACATTCACGCCCTCCACCACCGATGCACGATAGCAGCAGTATGCATCACCTACAAGATGGACTGCAGCAATTCACCAAGGCTCCTTCATCAGCACCTTCCAAACCCACAACCACTACCATCTAGAAGGCCAAGGGATGCAGATAGATGGGAACACCGCCACCTGGAAGTTCCCTTCCAAGTCACTCACCACCCTGACTTGGAAATATATTGCCGTTCTTTCCCTGTCATTGGTTCAAAATCCTGGAACTCCCTCCCTAACAGCACTGTGGGTGTACTGACACCATATGGTCTGCAGCGCTTCAAGAAGGCAGCTCACCACCACCTTCTCAAGGGCAACTAGTAATGGGCAATAAATGCTGGCCCAGGCAGTGAAGTCCACTTCCCACGAATGAATTTAAAAAAAGGTACAGCAATTAGGAAAGTTAATATAATGTTGTCGTTTATTGCGAGGGGAATTGTATCCAAAAGTAGGGAGGCGATGCTTCAATTATACAGGGCATTGGTGAGACCACATCTGGAGTACTGTAAACAGTACTGATCTCTTTTTTTATTCATTCATGGGATGTCGGCTTTGCTGGCTGGGCCAGCATTTATTGCCTATATCTCGTGAATTTAAGGAAGGTTGTAAATGCATTGGAAGCAGTTCAGAGAAGATTTACGAGGCTAATAGCTGGATTGGGTGGTTTGTCTTATGAGGAATGGTTGGACAGACCAGGCTTGTATCCACTGGAGTTTAGCAGAGTAAGAGGTGATTTGATTGAAACATATAAGATCCTGAGGGGCCTCGACAGAGTGGATGCGGAAAGAATGTATCCTCTTGTGGGAGAATCTAGAACTAGGAATCACTTTTTAAAAATAAGGGGTTGCCCATTTAAGACAGAGATGAGGAGAATTTTTCTTCTCTCAGAAGGTTGAAAGTCTTTGGAACTCTCTTCCTCAAAAGGCGCTGGAAGCAGGGTCTTTGAATATTTTTTTGGCAGAGGTAGATCGATTCTTGTTAACTAAGGAGGTAAAAGGTTATTGAATGTTGGCGGGAATGTGTGGGTGAGGTTACAGCCAGATCAGTCATGATCTTATCGAATGGCAGAACAGGCTCAAGGAGCCATGTGGCCTGCTCCTGCTCCTAATTTGTATGTTCATATGCTCGTATGTAATGTGCAGTGATATCAGCATTAATACCCTGTAACCAAACTAATGGGACAGTGATATCAGCACTAATACCCCTCACCACACTAATGGGGCAATGATATCAGTATTAATATGCCCTCACCAAAACTAATAGGGCGATGATTTCAGCACTACGTCCTCTTCACTGCAGTACTTGGGCACCAAACTAATGCAGCAGTTATATCCACACTAATAACACCACACCAAACAAATGGGGCAGTGTCATCAGCACTAATACCCCTTCATTGCACAAATGGGGCAAGTGATATCAGCACTAATGCTCCCTCACCAAAACTAATGGGGCAGTGATATCAGCATTAATACTCCCTCACCAAACTGAGGCAGTAATATCAGCACAATACCCCCTCATCACACTAATGCGGCAGTGTTAACAGCAGTAATACCGCCTCACCACACTAACCAATAGCTGAGAGTGGCAATGAGATGTGGGGTTAAAACGCAATGTAACGAGAAGCTGAAGGTCACACTAACCAGCAGAATGGAGATATTTAGTGGAGGGATAACCTGACATGAAATTTGGCCTCTCAGCGAAGGCTCACTGGATAGTACTCTCACCTCGGAGTCAGTTGTTCATGGATTCAAATCCCACTTCAGAGACTGGAACACAAAACATTATCTGGCATTTTTTTTCTTTTATGAGATGTGGGTTTTGTTGGCTAGGCCTGCATTTATTGCCCATCCCCAACTGCCCTCAAGAAGGTGGTGGTGAGCCACCTACTTGAGCCACCGCAGTCCAGGTGGTATAGGTACACCCACAGTGCTGTTAAAGAGGGAGTACCAGGATTTTGACCAAGAGACAGTGAAGGAAAAACAATATAGTTCCAAGTCACGATGGCGTGTGGCTTCAAGGGGAATTTGTCGGTGGTGCCATTCCCATGTGTCTGCTGCCTTTATCCTTCTGCACAGGAGTGCTGTGTTTGGCTGCGGTAGAGAGCTTCAGTTGGAGATTGGTGACTGGGGGAGTTTGAGGGTTAAATTCTATCTAAAGTCTAGTCTATCTTTAATTTAGCAATTAACTAAAAGTTACTGTTAGGGCTAGAAGAGGGTGAGTTTTAGACAGGAGAGGAGAGGCCACCAAGAGCAGTATAAAAGGTTGCAAAAAGCAGAGGCCGAGGCCAGAGAGGAGAGGCCAGCGAGAGTAGTATAAAAGGGGGTAAAAAACAGAGGGCGAGACCGGGGAGGAGAGGCCAGCGACAGTGGTGTAAAAGGGGGCAAAAAATAGAGATCGAGACTGGAGAGGAGAGGTATACCCTTAGGACTTTCAGACGGTGGATTTCAAGGTGACATCACCATTCAAAAAGTGACGCGATGCAGGTGGGGGGCATGGCAGCTGACAGGCAAGTAGGGTCAGGTGAGTACCTCTACTTCTACTTTTTCTACTAATTAAACTGCTGCAGTCCATTAGCTGAAACAAAATAAGGTGAGGACTTTGGACTGTAGTGGGAGTGTTTGGAGTGGAATAAGGCCCCTAACATAGTTAGTATTCTTAAAAGGGAGTAACTAATGAGCTTAATCTAAAGGGAAGTCATGGCAGCAGAGCTCGCACCCGCGATATGCTCCTCCTGCACGATGTGGGAAGTCATAGACACTTCCAGTGCCCCAGCGACCATGTGTGCAGTCCAGCTAACTGCATTTCGGAACTGGAGCTGCGGGTGGATTCACTATGGAGCATTCGCAATGCTGAGATTGTCGTTGACAGCATGTTCAGTGAGGTGGTCACATCGTAGGTAAAGGCTGAACTGGCAGAAAGGGGATGGGTGACCACCAGGCAGAGCAGAGGAAGGCAGTTAGTGCACGATTCCCCTGTGGCTGTCCCTCTCTCTAACAAATATACTGTTTTGGATACAGTTGGGGGAGACGACTTCTCAGGGGAAAGCAGCAGGAGCCAGGTCCATGGCACCATGGGTGGTTCTGCTGACAGGGGAGGAAGAAGAGTGGCAGGGCTACAGTGATAGGAGATTCAATACTAAGGATAGCAAGCAGGCGTTTCTGCGGCCACAAAGACAACTCCAGAATGGTATATTGTCTCCCTGGTGCCAGGGTCAATCTGTCTCGGAGAGGCTGCAGGGCATTCTGAAGGGGGAGGGGCAGACAGCCAGTACCACCGACGTAGGTTAAAAAAAAAAGGGATGAGGCCCTACAAGCTTATTATAGGGAATTAGGATGTAAATTAAAAAGTAGGACCTCAAAGGTAATAATCTCAGGATTACTACCAGTGCCACATGCTAGAGAGTAGAAGTAACAGGATATATCGGATGAATATGTAGCTAAAAAAAATGGGGGGAGAGGAGCAGGTGGGGCAGGCGGGAGAATTCAGATTCCTGGGACATTGGGACCGGCTCTGGGGAAGGTGGGACCAGTCAAACAGGACGGGTTGCATCTGGGCAGGACCGGGACCAATGTCCTCGGTGGAATTGTCCATTAAGATGGAGAATGAAGAAGTTGAATTTGAAACTAGAGACCTGAATCTAAATAAAAGGAACTACTAGGGTATAAGGCGCGAGTTGGCAAAGATGGATCGGGGAACTTTACTGAAAGGGCTGACAGTGGATAGGCAATGGCTAATATTTAAAGAACGTCATATGAATTACATCAATTATTCATTCCTGTCTGGCGGAAAAATAAAACAGGAAAGGTGGCTCAATCATGGATTACAAAAGAAATTAGGGGTAGTATTAGGTCCAAAGAAGAGGCATATAAGATTGCCAGAAAAAGCAGCAAGCCTGAGAGTTGGGAACAGTTTAGAATTCAGCAAAAGTGGACAAAAAGATTGATCAAGAAGGGGAATATGGAAAACAAAAACAAAAACAGAATTACCTGGAAAAACTCAGCAGGTCTGGCAGCATCGGCGGAGAAGAAAAGAGTTGACGTTTCGAGTCCTCATGACCCTTCGACAGAACTTGAAATATGAGTGAACTTGCAGTGAACGTTAAAACTGACTGTGAAAGCTTCTATAAATAAGTGAAGAGAAAAAGATCAGCGAAGACAAATGTAGGTCCCTTACAGTCGGAAACGGGGGATATTATAATGGGAAACAAAGAAATGGCAGAAGAACTGAACGCATATTTTGGTTCTGTCTTCACAGAAGAGGACACAAATAATTTCCCAGAAACATTTGGGAACCAAGGGTCTAGTGTGAGGGAGGAATTGAAGAAAATCAATATTAGTAAAAAAAAAAGGTGCTAGAGAAATTAATGGGGCTAAAGGCTGAAAAATCCCCAGGGCCTGATAATCTACACCCCAGAGTACTAAAGGAAGTGGCCCTGGTAATATTGGATGCGTGGATGGTCACCTTCCAAAATTCTATAGACTCTGGAGCAGTTCCTACAGATTGGAGGGGGGCAAATGTAACCCCACTATTAAAAAAAGGAGGGAGAAAAAACAAAACTACAGACTATTTAGCCTAACATCAGCAGTGGGGAAAATGCTAGAGTCTATTATAAATGACGTGGTAACAGAACACTTGGAAAGCATTAACAGGATTAGACAAAGTCAGCATGGGTTTATGAAAGGGAAATCATGCTTAACTAATCTACTGGAGTTTTCTGAAGATGCAACTAGTAGAATAGATAAGGGATGTGGTATATTTGGATTTCAAAGAGGCTTTGGATAAGGTCCCACCTAAGAGGCTAGTGGGCAAAATTAAAGCACTTGGGATTGGGGTTAATATATTGGCATGGATTGAGAATTGGTTGACAGACTGGAAACAGAGAGTGGGAATAAATGGGTCTTTTTCCTAATGGCAGGCAGTGACTAGTGGTGTACCGCAGGGATCAGTGCTTGGGCCCCAGCTAGTCACAAGATATATAAATGACTTGGATGGTGGAACCAAACGCAATATATCCAAGTTTGCTGACGACGCAAAACTGGGCAGGGTTGTGAGTTGTGAGGAGAATGCAAGGAGGCTTCAGGGCGATTTAGGCAAGTTACGTGTGTGTGAGCAAATAAATGGCAGATGCAGTATAACGTGGATAAATGTGAAGTTATATGTTTTGGTGTGAAAAACAGAAAGACAGACTATTATTTAAATGGTGATATATTGGGAAATGTGGATGTACAAAGGGATCTGGGTGTCCTGTACACCAGCCAATGAAAGTAAACAGGTAGGTGCAGCAAGCAATTAGGAAGGCAAATGGTATGTTGGCCTTCATTACAAGAGGATTTGAGTTCAGAAGTAAGGATGTCTTACTGCAGTTATACAAGGCCTTGGTGAGATCACACCTGGAGTATTGCGTGTAGTTTCGGTCTCCGTACCTAAGAAAGGATTTTCCTGCCATAAAGGGAGTGCAGCAAAAGTTCACTAGGCTGATACTGGGGATGGCAGGACTGTCAAATGAGGAGAGATTGGTTCAACTGGGCCTCTAATCACTAGAGTTGAAAAGAATGAGAGGGGATCTGATTGAAACGTATAAAATTCTAACAGGGCTGGACAGACTAGATGCAGGGAGGATGTTTCCCCTGGTTGGGGAGTCTACAACCAGGGGCCACAGTCTCAGGATACAGGGCAAGCCATTTAAGACTGAGATGAGGAAAAATTTCTTCACTCAGTGGGTGGTCAACAGGTGGAATTCTCTACCATAGAAGGCTGTGGAAGCCGAGTCACTGTGTGTATTCAAGAAAGAAACAGGTAATTTTTTGGATATTAGGGGCATCAAAGGGTATGGAGAGAAAGCGGGAATATGGCGTTGAGATAGAGGGTCAGCCATGATCATACTGAATGGCAGAGCAGGCCCGAAGAGCCAAATGGCCTACTCCTGCTCCTCGTTTCTATGTTTCCATTTGGTTGAGGTCACAGGTTTAGAATGTGCTGTCTCAGAAGCCTTGGTGAGTTGTTACAGTGCATCTTGTAGATGGTACGCACTGCTGCCTCTGTGCATCGGTGGCGGAGGGAGTGAATGTTTAAGGTGACGGGTGGGGTTCCAATCAAGTGGGCTGCTTTGTCCTGGATGGTGTCGAGCTTGAGTTTTGCAGGAGCTGCACTTATCCAAGTAAATGGGGAGTATTCCACCACAGTTCTGACTTGTGATCTGTAATTGATGAACAGGCTTTGAGGAGTCAGGAGGTGAGTTAATCTCCCCAGAGTTCCCAACCTCTGATCTGCTCTTGTACCAACAATGTACATATGGTTAGCCCAGTTCAATTTCTAGTCCATGGTGACCCCCAGGTTGTTCAGTGGGGGTGGTTCAGTGATAGTAATGCCACTGAATGTCAAAGAGATGGTTGGATTCCTTCTTGTCGGAAATGATCATTTCATGGCACTTATAAGTGGCGAACGTTACTTGCCACTTATCAGCCTGAACGTTACCTAGGTCTTGCTGCATATGCACACTGCTTCAGTATCTGATGAGTCGTGGATGGTGAACATTGTGCATTCATCAGAGAACATCCCCACTTCTGACTTTATGATGGAGGGAAGGTACTTGATGAAGGAGCTAATGATGGTCGAGCCTCGAACATTACCCCAAGGAACTCATTTTTTATTCATTTATGGGTTGTGGGCATCATTGGCTAGGCCATTCCTAATTACTCTTGGGAAAGTGGTGATGAGCTGCCTTCTCCAACTGTTGCAGTCCCTGTGATGTAGGTACATCCACAGTGCTGTGAGGAAGGGAGCTCCAGGATTTTACCCAACAATAGTGGAGGAATTTCCAGGTCAGGGATGGTGACTGGCTTGGAAGGGAATTTCCACATGGTGTTCTCATGTATCTGCTGCCCTTGTCCTTCTAGATGGCAGTGGTTGTGGGTTTGGAAGGTGAGTTTCTGCAGTGTAGATGACACACACTGCTACTACTGTGCGTTGCTGGTGGTGGGAGTTCAATGTTTGTGGAAGGGGTGCCAATCAAGAGAGCTGCTTTGTCCTGGATGGTGTCAAGCTTCTCGAATGTTGGTGGAGCTGCACATAACTAGGCAAGTGGATAGTATTCCGTCACACTCCTGACTTGCACCTAGTGGACAGGCTTTGGGGAGTCAAGAGGTGAGTTACTCGCTGCAGGATTCCTAGCCTCTGACCTGCTCTTGTAGCCACAGTATTCATGTGGCTAGCCCAGTTCAGTTTCTGGTTAATGGAAACCCCCAGGATGTTGATAGTGGGGGATTCAGTGATGGTAATGCCATTCAATGTCAAGGTGCAATGTTTAGATTCTCTCTTGTTGGAGACGGTCATTGTCTGGTACTTGTATGGGGCAAATGTTACTTGCCACTTGTCAGCCCAAGATTGGACATTGTCCAGGTCTTGCTGCATTTGGACATGGACTGCTTCAGTATCTGAGGAGTAGCAAATGGTGAACATTATGCAATCATCAGCGAACATCCCCACATTTGACCTCATGATGGAAGGAAGGTCATTGATGAAGCACTGAAGATGGTTGGGTCTAGGACACTACCCTGAGGAACTCCTGCAGTGATGTCCTTGAACAACTACAACCATTTTTTTTGTGCTAGGTATAACTCCAACCAGCGGTAAGCTTTTCCCCCCGTGCCCCCCAATTCCCATTGACTCCAGTTTTGTGAGGGCTCTTTGATGCCACATTCGGTCAAATGCTGCTTTGATGTCAAGGACAATCACTCTCACCTCACCTTGGGAGTTCAGCTCTTCTGACCATGTTTGAACCAAGGCTGTAATGAGGTCAGAAGCTGAGTGACCCTGGCAGAACCTAAGCTGGGCATCAGTGAGCAGGTTATTGCTAAGCAAGTGCTGCTTAATAGCGCTGCTGATGGCTCCTTCCATCACTTATGATGGAGAGAAGACTGATGAGGCGGTAATTGGTTAGGTTCGATTTCTCTTGCTTTTTGTGTACAGGACAAACCTGGGCAATTTTCCATTTTCCACATTACCAGGTAGATGCCAGTGTCATAGCTGTCCTGGAACAGTTTGGTCAGGTTCATGGCAAGTTCTGGAGCACAAGTCTTCAGTACTATTGCCAGAATGTTGTCAGGGCCCATATCCTTTGCAGTAGCCAGTGCCTTCAGCCGTTTCATGATAGCACATGGAATGAATCAAATTGGCTGAAGACTGGCATCTGTGAGGAGGCGGCCAAGATGGATCATCCACTCGGCACTTCTGGCTGAAGATTGTTGCGAACGCTTCAGCCTGATCTTTTGCGCTGATGTGCTGAGCTCGTCCATCATTGAGGGTGGGGATATTTGTGGAGCCTCCTCCTTCAGTGAGTTATTTAATTGTCCACCACTATTCACCACTGGTTGCGGCAGGACTGCAGAGCTTAGATCTGATCTGTTGGTTGTGGAATTACTTAGCTCTGTCTATCACTTGTTGCTTGTTGTTTGGCACACACGTAGTCCTGTGTTGTAGCTTCACCAGGTCGACACCTCATTTTTAGGTATGCCTGGTGCTGCTCCTGGCATGCCCTCCTGCACTCTTCATTGTGCCAGGGTTGATCCCCTGGCTTGATGTTAATGGTGGAGTGGGGGATATGCCAGGCCATGAGATTCCAGATTGTGGTCGAGTACGACTCTGCTACTGCTGATGGCCCACAGCGCAGCACGGTAGTAGTGTCACACAACACAATGTAGAGTATCCTCAATGTGACGACAGAGTTTCATCTCCACTGTGCAGTGGTCACTCTTACTGACACTGTCATGGACAGATGCATCTGTGGCAGGCAGGTTAGTGAGGATGAGGTAGAGTGTGTTTTTCCCTCTTTTTGGTTCCCTCACTACCTGCCACAGACACAATCTAGCAGCTATGTCATTTAGGACTCGGACAGCTTGGTCTGTGGATATGCTAATGTGTGTAGATATGATGTATCACCAATATCAGCCAGTCATGTGCCAGACAGAGAGAGAGGGAGGTTGGAACACATGCTCAGCAGCAACATACCGACTCTGTAACCTGTGTGAGGGACTAAGACCTCACACCGTATATTTTTACAAAATATAAATAGATTTGTTCATTGCTATTTCATTGCTATTGTCTGTAACCTTTGAACAAAAGAAGCTACTTAGGAAAACTCATACCTCATTATCTCTGAGGAGCCACTGATGACCCCCTGTGAAGCCCAACTTCAAAGAGAGCTATACAAAGGCCATCTGCATTTAATAATCCAAGCTGGCTAGAAGACAAGGGATCATCTGCTAAGACAAAGGTCCCATAACCTTTCTTTCAATTCCCAGTGGCTGAGATATTTAACAGTCTTTGGATACACATCCTTTGTCAAAGACCTGGAGAAGAGGTGGGAGTAATGTGACATGGGCCTTTGCCTTGCTGAACTGAAATTCTCAGTCTACTGTTTACTATTTAACGAGCAGCCTCACAGACAAGGAGTCCGTCCCAGGTGGAATACCTGCTTCTGCTGGAAATTCTGTACTATCGCCTACAAGACTGATTCATCTCTGCATGCCTATCCCATCGTGTGAAGTCAACACCACCAGACAAGTGAATTACAGCATCGGTTTTCAGCCTGCCGATCTTCGTGAAGGAATACCTAATTGGACTTTGATTCTCGACTCTGGACCCACGTGAAACAATATTTGTTTTCTCTGTGATCTCTCTGCTGTAAAACTCTCTTTTCTCTATCCCCCTCTTTACTGTCAGAGTGGGGAGGCAATGTTGCAACCCTCCTTTCATGGCTTGAACATCTGCAAATAACTAACACTTTGAGTTCATCTATCTCAAGTTTGCTGTGGAGTCATAAATAGAAAATTGGATCACACCAGAACCAAGGGGTTGGGAAATACGCCACCCCTTATAAAGAGGAAAACAAATCAAAACACCTTTCTGTTTACTGACAGGCGATGAGAGGAAATATTAGCGCTGTTTAAATTAACCCCCCTCCTGTCTGTAACACCTGTTTAGATGTAGTAAAAACATAGAAAATATGATCATGGCTGATTCTTTATTTCAATGCCATACCCCTGCACTCTCCCCATGCCCCTTGATGCCTTTAGAGTCCAGAAAGCTATTTCCTTCTTAAATATATTCAGTGACTTAGCCTCCACAGCCTTCTGTGGTGGACAATTCCATGGGTTCACCACACTCTGAGTGAAGAAGTTTCTCCTCGCCTCAGTCCTTAATGGCCTACCGCTTATCCTGAGACTGTGACCCCTTGTTCGAGGTCCCCCAGTCAGAGGGAATATCATCCCTGCATCCAGTCTGTCCATCCCTGTCAGAATTTTATACGCTTCAATGAGATTCCCTAAACTCCAGTGAATACAGTCTGAGTCGGCCCAATCTCTCCTCATACGACAATCCTGCCATCCCCAGAATGTAGTGTTAATAAACCAGTTTTAAGCAAGTACCAGAGTAGACTACAGTATAAGGTAAGATAAGTCACTCATACCAGTTACTAAGAATCATGCCAAGAGTCCAGAAGTCAGATGGACCATCCAAAACAATTACCACTACGCCACCACCAGCCCTATGTTTGAGCCTAGAGTGCACTCACACAGTCACAGCTCACATCTAATAATAGTAGTGATCAGTATAAGCACTATAAAGTTGGATCAGGGATTATGAAGTGGTCAGGGGCCATCATCAAAGAGATTTGATTTAAAGATCTCAGTAGGTGAGAGAATATATTGAGGAAGAGACCAGTATCAGATTCTCCTGAACACAATCTCGGAACTTATGCCCCTCTCCGCCCTTTACACCACCACTGTCCCAGTCGACATTTGGGCAATTAAAGTCTCCTAGTATAACTACCCTATAATGCCTGCATCTCTCTGTAACTTCCCTGCAGATGTGTTCTTCTCGGTCCTTCTCACTATTTGCCAGTCTATAGATTATACCAAACAATGTAATTCACCCTTTTTGTTTCTTAGCTCTGGTCAAATTGATCCTGTCCTTCAACCCTCTGGGACATCCTCTTTCTCTAGGACTGCAACCCTCTCCTTAACCAATACCGCCACCCCTCCTCCTTTCCTATCTTTCCTGAACACCTTGTACCCGGGAATACTTAACACCCAGTTCTGCCCTTCCTTGAGCCAGGTCTCTGTTATCGCCACAGCATCATATTTCCACATGGCAATCTGCACCTGTATCTCCCCAATCTTATTTACTATACTCCGTGCATTCACATATATGCATCGTAACCCTGATTTAGATTTTGTCACTTACTCCTTTGCCCTGACTCTACTTATTAACTTACTATTCTCTATACTAGAGCTATCTGTCCCTCCCAGTATTTTGTGTACTCTGGTATTCCTCTCTAATATTTTCTCTTAATTCCCACACCCCTGTTAAGTTAGTTTAAAGCCCTCCGAACAGCACAAGCAAAACGCCCCGCAAGAACTCAGTCCCAGCCCTGTTTCAGGTGCAACCTGTCCGGCTTGTGCAGGTGCCATCTTGCCCAGAGCCAGTCCCAGTGTCCCAGGAGAGTGTGAGAGGAAGACCCTGGGACAGGCAATCAGCACCACCTAGAGGAGAGTGCAAAAGGAGGACCCTGGGACAGGCATGAAGCAGCACCTAGAAGATCTAGCATCTAGCCTATATTCTAGTAGAACTAGGGGTAAAATAAAAGCGAGGGCCGTATTCAATTTAGTTATGATGTCTGGGGAGCTCAGTCACCTGATTTGCACATCCTGCGCTATGTGGAAAATCTGAGTCGCTCCCGGTGGTCTAGATGACGATACGTGCAGGAGGTGCCTCCGACTGCAGCAACTTGAGCTCCAGATTATGGAGCTTGAGCAGCAGCTGGGGGCACTATGGTGCATTCATGAGGCTGAGAGGCTCGTGATGTTCAGGACGTGGTCACCCCGCAACTTAAGGAAGTGCAAGCAGAGAGCAAATGGGTGACTACCAAACAGAAGTGTGCAAGGAAGGGAGGGAGCAAAATTCTTAAAGTTGCATCCAGGGGAACTTTTTTTAGCCAGCATGTAAAAATTCCAACAAGGGAGAGGACAGTTCCAGACCTAATATTCGGAAATGAGCCCAGGCAACTGGAAGGCGTATCAGTAGGGGAGCATTTTGGAGATAGTGACCATAACTCAGTTAGATTTAGGATAGTTATGGAAAAGCATAAGATTGGGCCGGGAATAAATAGTTCTAAACTGGGGAGAGGCTAATTGTGCTAAAATGAGATACCATTTGGGAACAGCTACTTGCAGATAAAACTGTGTCAGAGCAGTAGGAGGCATTCAAGGAGGGAATAGCAAGAGTACAGGGCAAATCTGTTCCCATAAAGACTAAGGTGGGGGGAACCAAGTCTGGAGAACCCTGGATGCTAAGGGACATAAAGGTTAGGATTAAGAAAAAAAGAGAAGACTATGGCAGAAAGCAAGGACTCAATGCGGCAGAGTCCTTAGAGGAATATAAAAAGTGCAGAGGGGAACTTAAAAAGGAAATTAAGAAAGCTAAGACAGTGCATTAGAAGGCATTGGCGGTTAGAATAAAGGAAAATCAAAAGGGGTTTTTTAAATATATGAAGAGCAAGAGAATAACTAGGGAAAGAGTAGGGCCAATTAGGGACCATAGAGGTAATGTTTGTGTGGACCCGGAAGACATGAGTACAGTCCTCAATGAATACTTTGTGTCAGTCTTCACAATGGAAAAGGGCAATGCAAGTATATACATCAGGACCTGTGAAATATTAGAGGAAATTCAGAGAGAGACAGGAGGTACTAGCAGACTTTGTGGCCTTAAAAGTGGATAAACCCACAGGCCCAGATAAGATGTATCCCAGGCTGTTGAGGGAATCAAGGGAAGAGATATCAGGGGCCCTGGTAGTAATTTTCAAATCCTCTCTGGCCACAGGTGAGGTGCCAGAGGACTGGAGGGCTGCTAACGTTATCCCATTATTAAAAAAGGAAGGGATAGACCAGGAAATTACAGGCCAGTCAGCCTAACCTCAGCGGTGGGAAAGTTACTAGAAAGAATTCTGAAGGACAGAATATATCTGCACTTGGAGAGACATGGATTAATCAAGGATAGTCAGCATGGATTTGTTAAGGGAAGGTCATGTTTGACAAATTTGATTGAATTTTTGGGGAGGGTAATGCATTTGATGTGGTCTACATGAACTTTAGCAAGGCTTTTGATAAGGTCCATCATGGCTGCTTGGACAAAAAGTAAGAGCCCATGGGATCCAAAGCAAAGTGGCACGTTGGATCCAAAATTGGCTGAGAGGCAGGAAGGTGATGGCAGTGGGATGTTTCAGTGATTGGAAGTCTGTTTCCAGTGAGGTTCTGCAGGGGTAGGTGCTGGGACGCTTGCTGTTTGTGGTGTACATAAATTATTTGGACTTAAATGTAGAGGGTAGGATCTAGAAGTTTGCGGATGACACGAAAATTGTAAGGGTGGTAAATAGTAAGGAGGATAGCCGTAAACTGCAGGAGGATATCAATGGACTGGTCGGGTGGGCAGAGCAGTGGCAAATGGAATTCAACCCCGAAAAGTGTGAGGTTAAGCACTTGGGGAGGGCTAACAAGACAAGAGATTACGCTATGAATGGTCGGACCCTGGAAAGCACTGAAGATCAGAGGGACCTTGGTGTGCATATCCACAGATTCCTGAAGGTGGCAAGGCAGGTAGATAAGGTGGTTAAGAAGGCATATGGGATATTTGCCTTTTTTAGCCGAGGCATAGAATGCAAGAGCAGGGAAGCTATGCTGGAACTGTATAAAACGCTGGTTAGGCCACAACTGGAGTACTGCGTGCAGTTCTGGTCACCACATTATAGGAAGGATGTGATTGCACTGGAGAGGGTGCAGAGGAGATTTACCAGGATGCTGCCTGGGCTGTAGGATCTGAACCAAGAGGAAAGATTGGATAGGCTGGAGTTGCTTTCCTTGGAGCAGTGAAGGTTGAGAGGGGACCTGATAGATGCATATAAGCTTATGAGGAGCACAGACAGGGTGGATAGGAGGGGTCGATAACCAGAGGGCATAGATTTAAGCTAAAAGGTAGAAGGCAAAGAGGGAAGTTAAGGAGAAAATTTTTCACCCAAAGGGTGATGGGAATCTGAAACTCTCTGCCTGAAAAAGTGGTTGAGTCAGAAACTCTCGTAACATTTTAGTCATATTTAGATATTCACTTGCGTTGCCATAGCTTCCAGGGCTATGGGCCAAGCACTGAAAAATGGAATTTGTGTAGTCAGATCTTTGTTGACCAGCATGGACACGATGGGCTGAATGGCCTCCTTCTGTGCTGTAAACGTCTGAGTCTATGAATCTAAAGCCCTCCCTCCTGCACCATCTTTCCAGCCACGCATTCATCTGCCTTATCCTCCTATTTCTGTACTCACTGGCACGTGGCACTGGGAGTAATCCGGAGATTATTATATTTGAGGTCCTGCTTGCTACTTTTCTACCTAGCTCCCTAATTTCTGATTGCAGGACTACATCCCCCTTCCTACCTAAGTCATTGGAATCAATGTGGACCACGACCTCTAGCTGATCACCCTCCCCCCGAAGAATGTCCTGCAGCCGCTCTGTGACATCCCTGACCGTGGCACCAGGGAGGCATCACCCCATCCTGGACTCACACCTATAGCTACAGAAACGCCTGTCTGTTCCCCTAACCAATGAATGCCCTATCACTATAGCTCTTCCTTTCTGCTTCCTCATCTCTTGTACAGCTGAGCCACTTGTGGTGCCACAAACTTGGCTCTGACTGCACTCCTCTGAAGAACCAGCACCCTCACCAGCTTCCAAAACAGACCCCAGGTGACTCCTGCGCTACCTGCCTACTTCTCTTGGACAGACTGGTGGTCACCCGTTCCCTCCCTGTCTCCAGGCCCTTAAGCTGCGGTGTGACCACCTCTCTGAATGTGCTATCCACGAGGCTCTCAGCGTCACGGATATGCCACAGTGACTCCAGCTGCCGCTCAAGCTCTGAAACCCAGAGCTCAAGTTCCTGCAGCTGGCAGCACTTCCTGCACGTGGTCAGCTAGGACACCGATAGCATCCATGACTTAGCACATATTACAGGACACGCATTCCACTCACCTGAGCCACTCTGCCATATCTTAACTCTACTTCATAAGAACATAAGAAATAGGAACAGGGGTAGACCATTCAGCCCCTCATGCCTGCTCCACCATTCAATAAGATCATTGCTGATCATCCTGTGTTTCAATTTCCACATTCCCATCTAACTCCAATAACCTTTGATTTCCTTGCCTAACAAGGATCTATCTAAGATAAAAGCAAAATACGGCAGATGCTGGAAACCTAGAACAAAAATAAAAATACCTGGAAAAATTCAGCAGGTCTGACAGTATCTATGGAGAGGAATACAGTTGACGTTTCAAGTCTGTATGATCCTTCATCAGAATTAAGAAATATAGAAATGAGATGAAAAAAAGCTGGTAGAGGGGGGTGAGACGGGTAGAGCTTGATAGGGGGCCAGTGATAGGTGGAGGCCAAGAAGAGACTTCCAAAGATGTCATAGACAAAAGGACAAAAGGGTGTTGATGGTGGTGATATTATCTAAAGAATGTGCTAATGGGGACATTAAGGGTAGCAAGCAGGACAAGCTAGTGGCAGATGGCCCTAGTGGGGTGGGGTGGGGGGAAGGGATCCAAATGGGCTAAAAGGTGGAGATGAAAGATTAGATCGAAATAAATTTAAAAATAGGTGGAAAAAGAAAAATATATTTGTTAAAAAGTTATAAATTATTGGAAAAGGGGGGGATCAGAAAAGGGGTGCGGATGGAGGAGAGAGTTTATGATCTGAAATTGTTGAACTCAATATTAAGTCTGGAAGACTGTAAAGTGCCTAATCGGAAGATGAGGTGCTGTTCCTCCAGTTTGCATTGAGCTTCACTAAAACGTTGCAGCAGGCCTAGGACGGTCATGTGGGCATGAGAGCAGGGTGGAGTGTTGAAATGGCAAGCGACAGGGAAGTGGACAGACCAAAGGTGTTCCGCAAAGCGGTCACCCAGTCTGCGTTTGGTTTCTCCAATGTAGAGGAGACCGCATTGGGAGCAGCGAATGCAGTAGACTAAATTGAGGGAAGTGCAAGTGAAATGCTTCTTCACTTGAAAGGAGCGTTTGGGCCCTTGGATGGTGAGGAGGGGGGAAGTAAAGGGGCAGGTGTTGCACCTTCTGTGGTTGCATGGGAAGGTGCTGTGGGAGGGGGTTGAGGTGTAGGGGGTGATAGAGGAGTGGACCAGGGTGTCCTGGAGGGAACGATCCCTATGGAAAGCCGCCGGAGGGGTGAAGGGAAGATATGTTTTGTGGAGGCATTATGCTGGAGTTGGCGGAAATGGCGGAGGATGATCCTTTGAACGAGGAATCTATCTACCTCTGCCTTAAAAATATTCAATGACCCCGCCTCCACCACCTTCTGAGGCAGAGTGTTCCAAAGTCGCACAACACTGAAGAGAAAAAAATTCTCCTTATCTCTGTCCTAAAAGGGCGACCCCTAATTTTAAAACAGTGCCCCCCTAGTTCTGGACTCACCCACCAGAGGAAACGTCCTTTCCACATCCACCTTGTCAAGGCTGTTCAGGATCTTGAACACTTCAATCAAATCACCCCTCACTCTTCTAAACTCCAGTGGAAACAAGCCCCATCTCTCCGACCTTTCCTCATAAAATAACCCTCTCATTCCAGGTATCAATCTTGTGAACCTCCTTTGAACTGCCTCTAACGCATTTACGTCCTTGCTTAAATAAGGAGACCAAAACTGCACACAGTATTTGAGGTGCAATCTCACCAATGTCCTTTTATAACTGAAACACAACATTCTTACTTTTATGTTCAATCCTCTTCTGATAAAGGGTAGCATTCCATTCGCCTTCTTAATTAGTTGCTGTACCAGCATACTAACTTTTTTGTGACAATGTACTAGAACACCTCGATCCCTCTGCACCTCAGAATTATGCAGCGTTCTCCATTTAAGTCAAACTCTGCTTTTTTGTTCTTCCTGCCAAATGAACAAATTCATATTTTCCCACATTAAACTCCATTTGCCAGATCTTTGCCCACTCATTCAACCTATTTCCATCTACAACCTCATGTCCTCTTCACAACATACTTTCCTACCGATCTTTGTATCATCTGCAAATTTAGCTGCCTTCACTCTCCTCATCCAAGTCATTGATGTAAATTGTAAAAGGTTGAGGCCCCAGTACAGACCCCTGTGGGTCTCCACTTGTCACACTGCCAATCAGAAAAATAACCATTTATGCATACTCTCTGCTTTCTGCCAGCCAGCCAATCTTCTATCCATGCTAATGTATTACCCTCTACACTATATGCTTTTATTTTCCATAATAATCTTTGATGTGGCATTTTATCAAATGCCTTTTGGAAATCCAAGTACAGCACATCTACAGGCTCCCTTTTATTCACTGCACATGTTACTCCTTCAAAAACTCCAATAAATTGGTTAAACATGATTTTCCTTTCACAAAACCATGCTGACTCTTCCCTATTGCCTTGAGCTCTTCTAAGTGCCCAGCTCTAACCTCCTTAATGATCGGTCCTAATAACTTCCCCATGACAGATATCAAGCTAACTGGCTTATAGTTTCCTGTTTTCTGCCTTCTTGAATAGAGGAGTTATATTTGCTACTTTCCAATCTGATGGAACCTTTCCAGAATCTAGCAAATTTTGGAAAATTAAACACCAGTATATTGACTACCTCATTAGCCACCTCTCTTCAGACCCTTGGACGTAGTTCAGCAGAACACAAAGACTTGCCAGCCCGCAACTCCGTCAATTTGCTCTAGTGATTTCAATTTCATCAAGTTCCTTTCTCCCGTTCACCTCCTATTTGCAGCTATTACTGGAATATTTTTGTATCCTCTATAGCGAACACACAAGCAAAATATTTCTGCCATTTCCTTATTATCTATTAATTCCCCAGTCACTCTCCAGATGACCACTCACTTACTTTACTTACTCTTTTCCTTTTTAAATACCTGTAGAAACTCTTGCTATCCGTTTTTACATTTCTAGCTAGTTTCCACTCATACCCTAATTTCTTTCTCCTAATTAACCTTTTAGTCATTCTCTGCCGTTTTCTACATATCATCTTTGTGGAGTTGTATGCGTCTTCCTTAAGTTTGATGCTTTCCTTAATATCTTTAGTTAACCACGGATTGTAGGTCCTCCCCTTAGAATTTTTCTTTACAGTAGGAATGTACTCATTCTGAATACTCTGAAATATCCCTTTAAATTTCTGCCACTGCTTTTCTATTGATCTATCCTCTAGCCTAGTTTCCCAGTTCACTTTAGCTAGCTCAACGTTCATCCCCACATAGTTGCCCTTACTGGGGTTTAAGATACCAGTCTTAGACCCGCTCTTCTCCCTTTCAACCTGGCTGTAAAATTCAATCATATTGTGGTCGCTGCCACCTAGGGGTGCCTTTACTCTGAGGTCATTAATTAATCCTGTCACGTTACACAATACCAAGTCCAATATAACCAGCTCTCTGGTTGGTTCCAGGACATGCTGCTTTCTAGGAATGCTACCCCGAAAGCATTCTAAGAACTCCTCACTCAGGCTAATACTACCAATCTGATTTTTCCAGTTTGTGTGTAGTTTAAAATCACCTATGATCATAACCATCCTTTATCACAAGCACACAATATTTTCTCTTGAATACCTTATCTTACAAGGTGGCTACTGTCAGGGGGCCTGTAGACCACTCCCACTAATGACTTTTCCCCCTACTATTTATCTCCACCCAAACAGTTTCTACACCCTCATCTCCTGAACCAAGGTCATCTCTAACTATTGCACCAATGCCCTCTTTGATTAACAGTGCTACCCCTCCACCTTTACCGAGCTTCCTATTCTTCTTGAATGTCACGTACCCTTCAATATTAAGGACCCAATCTTTGTCATCCTGCAGCCACGTCTCCCTAACTGCTATCAGATCATAATTATTTACTTCAATGTGGGCCATCAATTCAGTTACTTTGTTATGAATGCTATGTGCATTCAGATAGAAAGTCTTCAGTTTTGTCTTCTTATTACCTTTGTAATATCTGGTCTTGACTGTTGATGTATTCTTAGGCTTTTTTTCTCTCTGTCCCTTCCTGCCTTTCTCTGACCCGCATTTCTCATATTCCTATTTTGCTCTCCTGTCTTGACACTACACCTTGAATTGCTACCTCTACCCAAACTTGATCCCTCACCCCTCTCGTTTAGCTTAAAGCCCTCTCTAGTTCCCTAGTTATGCCTTTTGCGAGGACACTCGTCCCAGCACGGTTCAAGTATAAACCGTCCCCAGTACAGCCCCTACTATGTCACCGCTCTCCTCGCGCTCTTTTATCCTGTGTCTCCGCTGCTCTCCACGCGCTCTTTTATCCTGTGCCTCCGCTCCCCTCACGCTCTTTTATCCTGTGTCTCCGCTCCCCTCACGCTCTTTTATCCTGTGCTTCCGCTGCTCTCCTTGTGCTCTTTTATCCTGTGTCTCCACTCTCCTCACGCTCTTTTATCCTGCGTCTCCGCCGCTCTCCTCGCGCTCTTTTATCCTGTCTCCACTCTCCTCATGCTCTTTTATCCTGCGTCTCCGCCGCTCTCCTCGCACTCTTTTATCCTGTCTCCACTCTCCTCGCACTCTTTTATCCTGTGTCCCCGCCGCTCTCCTTGCACTCTTTTATCCTGTCTCCACTCTCCTCACGCTCTTTTATCCTGTGTCTCCGCCGCTCTCCTCATGCTCTTTTATCCTGTGTCTCTGTTCTCCTGGCGCTCTTTTATCCTCTGTCTCCGCTCTCCTGGCGCTCTTTTATCCTGTGTCTCCGCTCTCCTCACGCTCTTTTATCCTGTGTCTCCGCCGCTCTCCTTACGCTCTTTTATCCTGTGTCTCCACTCTCCTCGCGCTCTTTTATCCTGTGATTCCACTCTCCTCGCACTCTTTTATCCTGTGTCTCCGCTCTCCTCGCGCTCTTTTATCCTGTGCCTCCGCTCTCCTCGCACTCTTTTATCCTGTGTCTCCGCTCCCCTTGCGCTCTTTTATCCTGCGTCTCCGCCACTTTCCTCGCGCTCTTTTATCCTGCATCTCCGCCGCTCTCCTCGCGCTCTTTTATCCTGTGTCTCCCCACTCCTCGCGCTTTTATCCTGTGTCTCCGCCGCTCTCCGTGCATTTTTTTATCCTGTGTCTCCACTCTCCACGCACTCTTTAATCCTGTGTCTCCGCCGCTCTCCTCATGCTCTTTTATCCTGTGTCTCCACCGCTCTCCTCTCGCTCTTTTATCCTGTGTCTCGGCTCTCCTCGCGCTCTTATATCCTGTGTCTCCGCCACTCTCCTCGCGCTCTTTAATCCTGTGTCTCCCCTGCTCTCCTCGCGCTCTTTAATTCTGTGTGTCCGCCAATCTCCTCGCACTCTTTAATCCTGTGTCGCCGCCACTCTCCTCGCGCTCTTTTATCCTGTGTTTCTGCTGCTCTCCTCGTGCTCCTTTACCCTTACGTTAACTTTATTCTACTTTGGATTATTTATATTACTTTTGTTATATTTACTTTATTACAAAAGTAGTGAGGTTATATTTCAGTAGAACAGATGCTGGTGAGACCACATCTGGAGTATTATTACAATGCTGGTTTCCTTATTTAAGGAAAGATGTAAATGTGTCAGAACCAATTCAGAGAAAGTTTACAAGACTATTACCAGGCATAGGTGAGTTGTCTTATGAGGAAAGGCTGGACAGGTTAGGCTTGTATCTACTAGGATTTAGAAGACTAACAGGCAACTTGTCTGAAACCTTTAAGATCCTGAAGGGTCTTGACAGGGTGGATGTGGAGAGGATGTTTCCTCTTGTGGGAGAATCCAGAACAAGGATTCACTGTTTAAAAATAGGGAGCTGCTCATTTAAGATAGAGATGAGGAGAAATTTTTTTCTCTCAGAGGGTCTCTTTGGAACTCTCTTCCTCAAAAGGCGGTGGAAACAGAGTCTTTGAATGAGGCACAGCATGATAGATTCTTGACTAACATGGGGGTGAAAGGTTATCAGGGGTAGACAGCAATGTGGGGTTGAGGTTAAATCAGATCAGCCATGATCCTACTGAATGGTAGAGCAGGCTCAAGGGGCCGAGTGGCCTACTCCTGCTCCCAATTTGTATGCGTATATGTTCGCATGTTTGTGAATTGCTCATTTGGAGAGCCGATGCAGACAAAATGGGCTGAATGGCCTCCTTCTATGCTGTAACAATGCTGTGATTCTTTGAAAAGAAAGAAATGAGAGATTCTGCATAGGACATGCCACACTTTCCAAACTCGCAACTTCTCCTTCCAAGAAGGACAAGGGCAGCAGTGGTACCTTCAAATTCCCCTCAAAGTCACACACCATCTGACTTGGAAATATATCATTGCTCCTTCATAATTGCTGGGCCAAAACCACAGAACTCCATGCTAAGGGAGTACCTTCATCACATGGATTGCACCAGTTTAAAGCTGTGGCTTACCAGCACCTTCTCAAGGGCAATAATTGCTGGCCTTGCCTACAATGCCCATTTCCCATGAATGAATATAAAAAAGCATTATATTTACTCGAGTAATATTCAATCTCATGTAAAAGTGGACCCCAAATTTTTGGCCAAAAGATTATTTTTTCGTAGATCTTGTGTATAAGTCATTCCTACTTTTTGAGGGATAATAGAACAGCACGTTCTTTCATTTTTTTTGGTGTACAATGCTACGCCAAAATAGTGTAAACCCAAGTTACTACAAGTAATTATAATTTCCTGATGTTAGTCATACTACCAATACTATAAGATTACCGACAATTGAATCATAATATCCTTTGGTACCATGCTCATAAAGCTATTTGAGATGAAAAACACCATCAGTTATGAATCCATTCAGAGGCAGGACACCAACAAAACAATAACAGGTGCTACCAGCAGTGTTGACAGGTTGGAAATTTGGTTTCTGCCAATCCCGCCCTCTAAACCAGTCAACGTTTTGAGAAATAACCTGTTACTACCGGTAATTTTAATTTCCTAATGTTATGGTCGTTTCTACTAACTCTTCTGAATTATGTACATTTTCCCCTGCTACGAGACAAGAGGATGGCACTTTGAAGTGTGAGATAAATCTTCATTTGTAGATTCAAAGTGGAATATGGTAATTGAGTGTGGTTTTGCCATCCTCATACCCAAGGAGAAATCTAGGCTACAGCTACTGCTGCTTAGCCTACTGAAACCATGCCATAACTTAGCTGCAATTGGTAAATATTTTTCGTGTTTTCAGATAATAGTTATGCCTCCAACATGGATGGGTTTCAATGCCTCAAAAATATTACTCGTGTATAAACCGACCCCGACTCTTTGTCTAATGTTTAGTCTTAAAAAACTCGACTTTTATACAAGCATACGCGGTGTTTATAATAAGGGCAAAATACTGCAGATGCTGGAAATCTGAAACAAAAACAAAAATGCTGGAAAACTCAGCAGGTCTAACAATGTCTGTGGAAAGAAAGACAGAGTTAACGTTTCGACTCTTCTTCAGAACTAAAGAGAAGTAAAAATAGGGTGAAATATATATGTTTAAGGTGGGGGTGGGACATCCCACCAGCCTCCACATTTAAAGGATCATCCTCCGCCATTTCCGCCAACTCCAGCATGACGCCACCACCAAACACATCTTCCCTTCATCCCTCTTGTCAGCATTCCGTTGGGACCGTTCCCTCCGGGACACACTGGTCCACTCCTCCATCACTCCCAATACCTCAACCCCCTCCCACGGCACCTTCCCATGCAATTGCAGAAGGTGCAACACCTGCCCCTTTACTTCCTCCCTCCTCACCGTCCAAGGGCCCAAACACTCCTTTCAGGTGAAGCAGCGTTTCACTTGCACTTCCCTCAATTTAGTCTACTGCATTCGCTACTCCCAGCACAGTCTCCTCTACATTGGAGAGACCAAGCACAGACTGGGTGACCGCTTTGTGGAACACCTTCGGTCTGTCTGCAAGCATGACCCAGACCTTCCTGTCACTTGCCATTTCAACACACCACCCTGCTCTCATGCCCACATTTCCGTCCTTGGCCTGCTGCAATGTTCCAGTGAAGCTCAACGCAAATTGGGGGAACAGCACCTCATCTTCCGATAAGGCACTTTACAGCCTTCAGGACTTAACATTGAGTTCAACAACTTTAGACCATCAACTCTCTCCTCCATCCTCACCCCTTTTTGATCCCCTTTTTCCAAATATTTATTTTTTAATTTTTATATATATATTTTTTCCCATCTATTTTTATTATTTCTTAAATTTATTTCCATTTTTATTCATTGTTTTATCCCCACCTTTAGCCTATTTCGATCTTTTTTCCCACCATCCCACCCCTACTAACTGTCACTTGCTCATTCTGCTTTCTACACTTAATGTCACCTTTAGCCAGTATCACCACCATCAACAATGCTTCAACCTTTTGTTTATGATATCTTTTGCAATCTCTCCTTTGCCTCCATCTATCACTGACCTTCTATCCAGCTTCACCTGTCCCACCCCCCTTAAAATTGTACATATTTCACCACATTTTTATTTTTCTTTAGTTTTGAAGAAGAGTCGTATGGGCCCGAAACTTTAATTCTGTCCTTCTCTCCACAGATGATGTCAGACCTGCTAAGCTTTTCCAGTACTTTTTGTTTTTGTATTCGGTGTTTATTCTGGGTTTCTCACACCCCTCCCTCTAGCTCCTCATCATGCTGCATATAGCAGCAGCTGTAAAGAGAAAAGATGGCTTAAGTTGCTAGATAATTCCCTTTTCTCTCTGCAGCTGCTAAATGACCTGCTGTGTATTTCTGAGATTTTCTGTTTCCAGATTCTTACCCGTCATTTGAGCAGGTCACGAATTCCTCCTTAATTTTCGGGTGCCAGACTCCACTGTTCAGCATGGCTGTGTGTCCCTGTGTGAGAACACATTAAAACAGAAATCTCTTAAGTGTACTATCAGTTTATCACTCATTGTTCCTTTATCTATTTCTGAACATAATCCCAACATCCAACATATAACATTGAACTGGAAGAAAGCTGATTTTAAAGGGATGAGTGTGAAACTAGGAAAAGTAAGCTGGAAAAATTTGCAGGCAAACTCTGAAATAGAACAGCAGTGAGAAACATTTAATAACATAATAAATAGAGTTCAGGAGAAATATAACCCAAGTAAAATCAAGGAGGAATGAGCCAGTATGACACATCATGGATGAATAAAGAAACCTGATCAAAATTGAAGAGAGGGGCACACTAAACATTGATTCCTCAGATACTGAAGCAGTCCATGTCCAAATAAAGCAAGATCTGAACAATATCCAGGCTATGGCTGAAAAGTGTCAAGTAACATTCATGCTACACAAATGCCAGGTAATGACCACCTCCAACAAGAGAGAATCTAACCATCACCCCATGACATTCAATTGCATTGCCATCACTGAAACCCCCACTATCAAATGGATGTTATCTTTTTGAATATTTTTGGGAATACAGCGGTGTTCTGTAAAGAAGTCTGTGTGTGTGTCTATGAGTACTTAAACTGGGGGAAGGTTAGTAAAGACAGCATTTGAGTGTGGGAACGGAGAGATGCAAGGTAAAGGTGTTAGATGCATGCATTTGTAATGAGAGGCTATGGCGAAGTTAAATGTACAATTAAATAGGCTAGGTTTTAAAAGTTGCATTAGGTGATAGGTAAGGACTTGACTTTTCGGCTGTTAAATTTCAACAGGTAGTTTTGAAGTAACAAGAGACTTTTACAACTTACAAAGGTTTCATAAGTAAACAAGGGAAGGTTATTAAATTTTATTTGACCCAAAAGTGAAGGCAATAGGAAAACATGAAAGATTTTTATATTTTGGAAAACTTGAGTTCAAAAAGATGCTTCGGGCAATGGTGTCTAAGATGAAAGGGAAATAAAAGATATTTAAGGAAAGATGTTGAATTGTGGTGGCTGTGTGGGAGAGATGTCCTAAGACCAGCTCTGTGCTGAGAAAAGTTGTGAACTTAAAGCAGCTATTCAGTTTCAAGCCAGAAAAGCCTTTGTTTTCAGAAAGTGG
Source organism: Carcharodon carcharias (assembly GCF_017639515.1). Taxonomy (NCBI): domain Eukaryota; kingdom Metazoa; phylum Chordata; class Chondrichthyes; order Lamniformes; family Lamnidae; genus Carcharodon; species Carcharodon carcharias. The sequence goes on along the minus strand of NC_054470.1, from coordinate 205,429,417 downwards.
TCTGTTTCTGAACTTCCTTTTGGGTTTCCACAGAAGAGTGGAAGAGAGTGAGAAGTCACGTGGTATACTTTACTGAAGTAACAGCAGTTTGTGCCTTGGGTAATATTACTGGATTTTTATGTTTAAAAATCTATAAGGGAGCTGTTCCCAAATAAATTACTTGTGTGTTTTGACCAAGTGGGGTTTTTTGGGGGAATGCTATGTAACACTGTTTTAACAGGATAATTTTAATCTTGTGTGCTAAAGTTCTTTTCTCTTATTATTAATAAATTTTTTCATTTTAAAATCTCAAGTGTTACTGGGGTTCTATAGACCATAAGACATAGGAGCAGAAATTAGGCCATTCAGCCCATCGAGTCTGCTCCACCATTCAATCATGGCTGATAAGTTTCTCAACCCCATTCTCCCGCCTTCTCCCCGTAACCGTTGATCCCCTTACCAATCCAGAACCTATCTATCTCGGTCTTAAATACACTCAATGACCTGGCCTCCACAGCCTTCTGTGGCAATGAATTCCATAGATTCACCACTCTCTGGCTAAAGAAGTTTCTCCTCATCTCTGTTCTAAAAGGTCTTCCCTTTACTCTGAGGCTGTGCCCTCGGGTCCGAGTCTCTCCTACTAATGGAAACATCTTCCCCACATACACTCTATCCAGGCCTTTCAGTATTCTGTAAGTTTCAATCAGAACCCCCCTCATCCTTCTAAACTCCATCGAGTATAGACCCAGAATCCTCAAACGTTCCTCATATGTTAAGCCTTTCATTCCTGGGATCATTCTCGTGAAGCTCCTCTGGAACCTCTCCAGGGCCAGCACATCCTTCCTGAGATACGGGGCCCAAAATTGCTCACAACATTCTAAATGTGGTCTGACCAGAGCCTTATAAAGCCTCAGCAGCACATCCCTGCTTTTCTATTCTAGTCCTCTCAAAATAAATGCCAACATTGCATTTGCCTTCCTAACTAACGACTCAACCTGCAAGTTAATCTTAAGAGAATTCTGGACTAGGACTCCCAAGTCCCTTTGCACTCCAGATTTCTGAATTCTCTCCCCATTTAGAAAATAGTCTATGCCTCTATTCTTCCTACCAAAGTGCATGACCTCACACTTCCCCACGTTGTATTCCATCTGCCACTTCTTTGCCCAATTTTCCTAACCTGTCCAAATCCTTCTACAGCCTCTCCGCCTCCTCAATACCACCTATCCCTCCACCTATCTTTGTATCATCTGCAAACTTAGCCAGGATGCCCTCAGTTCCTTCATCTAGATCATTAATGTATAAAGTGAAAAGTTGCGGTCCCAACACTGACCCCTGTGGAACTCCACTAGTCACCGGCCGCCATCCTGAGAAGGACCCCCTTTTTCCCACTCTCTGCCTCCTGCCAGAGAGCCAATCTTCTATCCATGCTAGTACCTTGCCTCTAACACCATGGGCTCTTATCTTACTGAGCAGCCTCCTGTGCGGCACCTTGTCAAAGGCCTTCTGGAAGTCCAAGTAGATAACATCCATTGGCTCTCCTTTGTCTAACCTACTCATTACCTCCTCAAAGAATTCTAACAGATTTGTCAGGCAAGACCTCCCCTTGATGAAACCATGCTGACTTTGCCTGATTTTACCATGCACTTCCAAGTATTCAGAAATCTCATCCTTAATAATGGACTCTAAAATCTTACCAACGACCGAGGTCAGGCTAATTGGCCTGTAATTTCCCGTCTTTTGCCTCATTCCCTTCTTAAACGGGGGGGTTACGTTAGCGATTTTCCAGTCCTCTGGGACCCTCCCTGACTCCAGTGATTCCTGAAAGATCGCCACTAACGCCTCCACTATCTCTTCAGCTATATCTTTCAGAACTCTGGGGTGTACTCCATCTGATCCAGGTGATTTATCCACCTTCAGACCTTTCAGTTTTCCTATCACCTTCTCCTTGGTATTGGCCATCATACTCACCTCTGCCCCCCGACTCTCTTGAACTTTGGGGACGTCACTCGTGTCTTCCACTGTGAAGACTGACGCAAAGTACCTATTCAAAGCCATTCTTTGTTCCCCACTACTACTTCTCCAGCATCATTTTACAGCGGCCCAATGTCCACTTTTGCCTCTCTCTTACCCTTTATGTATCTAAAAAACTCTTGCAATCTTCTTTTATATTACTGGCTAGTTTACCCTCATATTTAATCTTCTCCCTCCTTACTTTTTTTTTAGTTGTCCTCTGTTGGTCTTTGTAAGCTTCCCAATCCCCTGGTTTCCCACTGCTCTTTGCCGCATTGTATGCTTTCTCTTTAGCTTTTATGCTGTCCCTGACTTCCCTTGTCAGCCATGGTTGGCACGTCCTCCCTTTAGTATGCTTCTTCTTCCTAGGGATGAATTTTTGCTGTCTCCCAAATTACTCCCAGAAACTCCTGCCATTGGTGTTCCACTGTCTTTCCTGCTAGGCTCATCTCCCGGTCAATTCTTGCCAGCTCCTCCCTCATGCCTCTGTAGTTGCCTGTAATACCATTACATCTGATTCCAGCTTTTTCCTCTCAAATTGCAGGGTAAATTCTATCATATTATGGTCACTTCCTCCTAAGGGTTCCTTCACCTTAGCTCCCTTATCAAATCTGTCCCATTACACATCACTAAATCTAGAATTGCCTGTTCCCTACTGGGCTCCACCACAAGCTGCTCCAAAAAGGCATCTTGTAGACATTCCACAAATTCCTTTCCTTGGGATCCACTACCAACCTGATTTTCCCAGTCTACCTGCATATTGAAATCCCCTATGATCACTGTAACCTTGCCTTTCTTACACACCTTTTCAATCTCCTGGTGTATCTTGTGCCCCACATCCTGACTACTGTTCGGAGGCCTGTACATAACTCCCATTATGGTTTTTTTACCTTTGTGGTTCCTCAACTCTACCCACGCAGATTCTACATCATCTGACCCTACATCATTTCTTATTATCGATTTAATTTCATTTCTTACTAACAAAGCAACCCCAACCCCTCTGCCAACCTGCCTATCTTTTCGACAGGATGTATACCCTTGGATATATGCTTCTGGGATCAGTAGTTTTCGCCTCGTTTTCAAAATAGAAAAAATGGTTATGATCAGTAAGACAAGTTTCCCTCTGGGATTTGGCTTGCTCAGCAAATAATCACAGAATCACAGAATTTTAACGGAACAGGAGGATGCCATTCGGCTCATCATCTCTGCACCGGATCTCTAAATGAGTATTATGACCAAGTGCCATTGTCCTGTCTTTTCCCTGTATCCTTGCACATTGTTTCTATTCACATAATCATCAAATGTCCACTTGAATGCCTCAACTGAACCTGCCTCCATCACACTTCCAGGCTGTGGATTCCAGACCGAAACCACTCATTGTGTGAAAAAGTTTTTTCTCACGTCACACTTGCTCTTTTGCAAATCACTTTAAATCTGTGCCTTCTCACTCTTGATCCTTTCAGAAGTAGGAACAGCTTCTCACTATTTACCCTGACCAGTCCCCTCATGATTTTGAACATCTCTATCAAATCTCCTTTTAGCCACCTTATCTCCAAGAAGAACAGTCCCAACCTCTCCAAACTATCCTCACAGATGAAGTTTCTCAGCCCTGGAATCATTCTTGTAAATCTCTTCTGCGTTCAATGCGTTCACATCCTTCCTATAATATGGTGCCCAGAACAGTACACATCGGTTGTGGTTGCAACACAACATCCTGGGGTTACCATTGACTGGAAACCGACCTGGACTAGCCATATAAATACTGTGACTACAAGAGCAGGTCAGAAGCGTGGAATCCTGCGGCAAGTAACTCACCTCCTGATTCCCCAAAGCCTGTCCACCATCTTCAAGGTACAAGTCAGGAGTGTGATGGAATACTCCCCACTTGCCTGGATGAGTGCAGCTCCAATAACACTCAAGAAGCTTGACACCATCCAGGACAAAGCAACCCGCATGTTTGGCAACCCATCCACAAAAATTCATGCCCTCCACCACCGATTAACTGTTACAGCAGGGTATACCATAAACTGCACTGCAGCAATTCACCAAGGCTCCTTCGACAGCACCTTTCAAAACCCACGACCACTACCATCTAGAAGGACAAGGGCTGCAGATAGATGGGAACACCACCGCCTGGAAGTTCCCCTCCAAGCCACTCACCACCCTGACTTGGAAATATATCGTCGTTCCTTCCCAGTTGCTGGGTCAAAATCCTGGAACTCCCTTCCTAACAGCACTGTGGGTGTGCATACACCACATGGACTGCAGCAGTTTAAGAAGGCAGCTCATCACCACCCTCTCAAGGGCAATTAGGGATGGGAAATAAATGCTGACCTGGCCAGCGACAACCCCATCCCACTAAAGAATAAAACAAAAAAAATCAGAGCTTCTTGCTCTCATCAGAATTGGAAAAATTAATCAATTTTCACTCCTGTCGCACGTTCACGAGGTCCTTCTCTGACACTTACTTCCCCTTCCTTGATTCCCTCCGTTTCTGGGGATAAACTGTGTATTAGCATTTATTACAAGCCTACAACTCCCACAGCTATCTCAATTGCACCTCCTCATACCCTGCTTCCTGTAAGGACTCCATTCCATTCTCCAGGTTTCTCCGTTGCATCTGTTCTGATGATGCAACCTTTCACAACAGCTCTTCCAACAGGTCTTCCTTTATCTCAACAGAGGAATCCCCCACACTGTGTTTGACAGGGCCCTCAACCATGTCCGACCCATTTCTCTCTCTTCTGTCCTCACCCCTCCTCCTCCCTCCCAGAGACATGATAGAGTTCTCCTTGTCCTCATTTTTCACCCCACCAGCCTTCACATGCAAAGGATTATCCTCTGCCATTTCTACCAACCACAGCATGATGCCACCACCAAACACATCTTCCCCTTACCTCCCCTGTCAGCATTCTGAAGGGACCATTCCCTCCATGACACCCTGGTCAACTCCTCTATCACCCCCAAAACCTCATCCCCATCCCAAGACACCATCCCATGCAATCACAGGAAGTGTACACCTGCCCCTTCACCTCCTCCGTCCTCACTGTCCAAGCCCCCAAACACTCCTTCCAGGTGAAGCAATGGTTTACATGTACTTCTTTCAATTTGGTCTGCTGTGTTCACCTCTCCCAATGCAGTCTCCGCTACATTGGGAAGACTAAACGCAGATTGGGTGACCGCTCTGCGGAACACCTCTATTCAGACTGCAAGTATGACCCCGGCCTTCCTGTTGCTTGCCATTTCAATTCACCACATTGCTCTCACGCTCACATTTCTGTCCTCGGCCTGCTGCAATGTTTCAATGAAGCCCAATGCCAACTGGTTAATCACATCTTCCGATAAGGCACTTTACAGCCTTCTAGATTCTACATTAAGTTCAACTTCAGACCATGAATTCTGTCCTCCAGTTTGTACTTCTTCCCCCTAGTGCCAGTCTGTACCTTGTTCTCATATTTTGCTTTCAGACAGTGATGTAGGGTGTTCAATAACATTCGGTAAGTCATAATGAAGTCTTCATAGTCTTAATTAAGTAGGTTATCCATATGCATTTATTAACTACAAGAACTATGTACATATACACAGTAAAGAGGTTTCCTTTAAACTTTGTCCTTGGTTTCACAGCTGACCTGACTTAGGGGCTGTGCTTGATTTTTCCTTTATTTTGTTAATTTAGTATAATTGGTTTAACTCCAGAAGAGTTACACAGTAAAGAGTTCAAGCTAGGAGTTGCCTCCATGTTTGTGCCCATGGCCAACACTAGACTGACACCTAGGTGCAGGTTACATGTTCTCTTACATCACTGTGTGGATAGAACTGTACTCATTCCCACATTAACCCTATACCCTAGTCCTACTGATAGCGCTGACCTTTATTCTGCTATTCACACCTACCCAGGACCAATGCTTTGTTCCTTTGTTACTTAGGAGTAGCATTACTACTCCCTTTGCCTTTTGTTCCATAACATCTTTGTCATTTAATCTCCCCCACCCTCTAACCTATCCCTGACCCTTCCCCTTTTTCAACACCATAAAACCCATCGCATTTCTACCTCTCTTCTTTTCTGAAGGGGAGTCCTATTTGACTCGAAATGTTAAATCTGCTGCCAGATCTGCTGAGTTTTTCCAGCACTTTGTTTTTATTGTAGATTCAGTGTGTTACAATACAAAAACAAGGGAAAGAATTAGAATGTCCCAGTCAGAGAATGAGGCACTCCTTTTTGGGGAAATAGACAGACTGATCAGAGTGCTGTACATTAATCCACCCAAGCAACCCGACGGTAGGGTAGCTGGAAAAATGCCGCACCCAGTAATTGCAGTGGAATGTTGGCAGGAATTTTTTTTTGTTCTTGGGTTGTGAGCATCACTGGCAAGACCACCATTTACTGCCACCCTAACTGATCTTTAACAGGTGGTGCTGGCCAACTACATCAGAGTGGTTTGTTAGGCCATTTCAGAAGGCAGTTAAGGGTCAACCGCATTACTGTGGGTGTTGAGTCACATGGACACCAGATTGGATAAAGATGGCAGGTTTCCTTCCCTGAAAGACACAGTGAACCAGATGATGTTTAATGATCATCCAGTAGTTTGACGATCATTATTAATATGACTATCACAATGCTGCTGTCCCCAATATAGATTTCTCTGGTACCTTGGTCTTGGCTTGATCAACAATGTACTGATCTCCCTTCACACACTCCATCACCTGGAAGCCATCACGGTCCAGCACCTTGGCCTGGGCACTGCCAGCCACACACAGAATCACATCTCCTGTTGAGCTGTACTGCAGCGACTTAATCTGATGGCTAAAAGAAAAGATCAAAGATAATAAAACAGAGCATCCAATAACCCTTGACCACCGCTCCACCCTTGCATCACTCTTCCATTTCAGCCATGCCCTTGGTCTGCATTAACCACTGCCACTCTGTCCCTCCCAGCATCAACTGGCATTAGGAGTTAGAAGGGAAGTTTGGTGTGGTTAAGAGGAGATTTAGTTGGTGTTTCAGGAAGCTTGAGGAGCTTATGGGGGAATGGGAGTTTGGAGAGGGTTGGAGATGGGTTGAGGGGTGTTAAGAGGGTTGGGAGGGCAGGGAGAGGAGACGGTCCTGAGAAATGAAGAGGCTTGTGGTGCAGCCACTCACCACTCACAGGGCTGCAATGACCGGAAAGCTTGCAGCGAGGCATCCATTCCTGCAAAGTCCCAGAGCTTCACCTCATAATCGTAGCCCCCAGTAACCAGCCTCGCCCCCGAAGGATCCAGTCCCAGTGCCGATACCTAGAGCCGGAAGCATATCGGTTACTCTCTCGATCCCTCATCATTGAAGCAGCAGAGATGATGAAATTCTTCCTCCTCCCTTGCACCCACCCTGCTCCTTCAAGAGTATGCTTGATGAAAATAGCAAAGACGTTAATGCTCTAAAGCCAGGATCAATCATGTGAACTCTCTCCCATGCCCCTCAATACCTCCTCTATCCTTCAATCTCATTCTCTTCAACCCTTAAAATAGCTTGTTCAGTGTCTTTCCTCAACATCATCCCTGTTAATGCCCTGATAAGAAATGCTCACATTCAAAAATTTGCCAGGAGTTCTGTTAATCCCTTTCTTTTAAACTTTAATTAGATCAGTTTGTGGATTCCAGGACATGGGGATAGCCCCTGGTCAGCCCAGACCAGTCCCAAGACAGACAACCACTTCAGTCCAGCCACTTCACCTGAGCCCAGCTCAGTGCCCTCCAGTCCAGAACAGAACAGGATTACATTCAATCCTGAGTTCCTGAATCCAGGGTTTTTATTACAGGGGTGGATTGTTGATGAACTCTTCCAGAGCCAGGACACTCCTTAGGCTGGAGAAAACCCTCACTCACCGTTTTCTTGCCATGGGTTAGTGTGATTTCATGTGAGTCTGGGATCCGCTTCACCGGCTTCTGCCAAAAGACAAAAGGGACATCATTACTCACCCAGCCTCAAACAGCAAGTTCAATTCATGTTCTCTGACTGTAAATAACCCAGTGTCCGAGTCCAATAGTATCTTGGTCCTGCAGCTCCAGGACTCCTGCCTGGCCCACCTCCCAAGAGCACTGGAGGTCAGGCACCCACACTCACTCACCCCACCCCAAGATTCTCCTCCCTGACACACACCACACCAACACACAGAGCTCCAAAGGGCAGGCCACCACCCCTCCTCCAGTCAAGTTCCAGAATATGATTAATTTGGTCCCATGTCCAGACTTGTGTGTAAAGAAATCAAGCGTCTGTGCCCTTTTTGCAGCCTGCATGAGCCCAACTACTAGTAAACCCATTTTTTAACTTCTTCTTTCACAGGATGTGGCTTCGCTGGTTAGGCTATCATTTCTTGCTCATCGCTAATTGCCATTGAGAAGGTGGTGGTGAGCTGCCTTCTTGAACCGCTGCAGTCCATGTGGTGTAGGTATACCTACAGTGCTGTTAGGGAGTTCCAGGATTTTGACCCAGTGACAGTGAAGGAATGGCGATTCCAATTTATTTCAATATATTAAAATATTCCAATATATTTCCAAGTCATGACAGGAAGTGTGGCTTAGAGGGGAGCTTGCAGGTCGTGGTTTTCCCATGCATCAACTCCTCTTGTCCTTTTGGGTGGGAGAGGTCACAGGTTTGGAAGGTGCTGATGAAGGAGGCTCGATGAGTCGTGTTCAGAACTAGAGATAGTTTAAGTAAGTTATATTTATACTTTTGGGTCTGTTGGGAGTAAGTTGTAGTTTTACGTTTAATTTAGTTTGTGTTTCTGTATTTGTGTGTTAAGAAAGGGGGGAATCTTGAGTTTTAGTTTCACTCTCAAAGTCGCCTGCAAGTCATGTACTTTGGTTCATGTACCTTTAATTTGAATGAGGTTTTATGACTCGAAGTGGAAAACTGGACTGTTGCCTAGCAACAGGGGGCCTACAAATACAGGGAGAAACAGATCAGCAGTTTTTTAGTTCAGATGAAACCAGGAGCCAGGAGAAGCTGGACACAGCAAAGGGAACTCCAGAGAGCAGATTTCCCAAAAGAACAGAAAGGTCCGAAAGCCAAGGAGTGGGACAGAAAGGAGGGGCCCCAAGAAGACCTTCTAGTCAAAGAAAAAGAGCAAGAATCTGGAAAAGATCCTGTTAAGTGAAGTTAAGAGTGAGGAGCAGAAGGCTCCAAGCTTAAAGGAAGAAGCCGCAGAACACAGACTTAAAGCAAAGTAGGCTTGTGAGAAGCCAGAAGATCTGAGGAAACAGCCATAATTTGATGACTCCTTACTATGAGCATGTGAAGCAGTAGTGTTCTGTTGGCACAGCTGAGTACCTGAGAGAGAGTATGTGTGGAGGGCAAAGCTTCAATGCATGTGGTGATCCAGGGGAGAAGCTCGAAACCTTAGAGGTGGATCCTTGTGGAAGGCATCCAAGAGAAAGCGACTTTTGGGAGAAGATTCCAAAGCCAGGTCTTTGAGAGTGGAGATTGGAAATCCTCAAGTGAAACACAAAGTTCATTGAGACCTGTTGGCTCACGGTGTGACATGCGTCTGGGGGGAGTTGATGAGGGATCCATATTATCTGTTTGGGGTGGTATCTGTCACTTGATTTCAGAGTATGGTGTGTCTGTCCACAGGTCACCAATTGGTTTACATGGACTATGTGCTTATTGTGAACATTAGAATATAAGATAACTTTTGTAACTTGCGTTTTCCTTATAAATCTGAATATGTCTGTAAAAGGTACACATGTGGGTGAAGGAGTATTATAGTACAGTTCATTTATTTTTATTATTCATTCAGGGCAGGTGGGCTTCAATAGCTGGGCCAGCATTTATTGCCCATTCCTAGTTGCCCTTGAGTAGGTGATGGTGAGCTGCTTTCTTGAACCGCTGCAGTCCATGTAGTGTAGGTACACCCACAGTGCTGTGAGAGTGGGTGTTCTAGGATTTTGACCCAGCGACAGTGAAGGAACAGCAACTTATTTCCAAGTCAGGATGGTGAGTGACTTGGAGGGAAACTTCCAGGTGGTGGTATTCCCATGTATCTGCTGCCCTTGTCCTTCTAGATGGTAGTGGTCATGGGTTTGGAAGGTGCTGTCTAAAGAGCCTTGGTGAATTCCTGCAGTGCATCTTGTAGATGGTACACACTGCTGCTTTGAATCGGTGGTGGGGGGAGTGAATGTTTGCAGATGTGGTGCCAATCAAGCAGGCTGCTTTGTCCTGGATGGTGTCAAGCTTCTTCAGTGTTGTGGAAATTGCACTCATCCAGGCAAGGAGGGAATATTCCATCACACTCTTTGATTTGCACCTTGTATGGGGGACAGGCTTTGGGGGAGTCAGGAGGTGAGTTACTCATCGCACAATTCCTAGCCTCTGACCAGCTCTTGTAGCCACAGTATTTATATGGCTAGTCTAGTTCAGTTTTTGGTCAATGGTAACCCCCAGGATGTTGATAGTGGTGGATTCAGTGATGGTAATGCCATTGAACATCAAGGGGCGATGGTTGGATTCTCTCTTGTTGGAGATGGTCATTGCCTGACACTTGTGTGGCGCAAATATTGCTTGCCACTTGTCAGCCCAAGCCTGGATATTGCCTGGTCTTGCTGCATTTGGACATGGACTGCTTCAGTATGAGGAGTTGTGAATGGTGCTGAACATTGTGCAATCATCAGCGAACATTCCAACTTCTGAGCTTATGATGGAAGGATTGTCATTGATAAGCAGCTGAAGATGGCTGGGCTGAGATCACCACCCTGAGGAACTCCTGCAGTGATGTCCTAGAGCTGAGATGACTGACCTCCAACAACCACAACATCTTCCTTTGTGCCAGGTATGACTCCAACATTTTTTTGTTTAATAAATGTTTTGTTCTTTTGTTAGAAGTTCATCAGCTGACTTTGTTCAGTTCCTGCCCTCCATGTTTCTAAACAAAAAATAATCGTTAGAATCTGTCAGGTTGGGTTCCACCCTGGGATCCGACTTGTCCAGTAGCGACATCAGCTGATATAACAGTTGCTGCAGTGCATTTTGGAAGGGGACTCATTGCTGCCATTGTGCATCGATCGTGGAGGGAGTGAACGTTTAAGGTGGTGAATTGGGTGCCAATCAAGCGGGCTGCTTTGTCCTGAGTGATGTCAAGCTTCTTAAGTGCTGTAGGCGTTGCACTCATCCAGGCAAGTAGAGAGTATTCCATCACACTCTTTGACTTGCGCCTTGTATGGTGGACAGGCTTTGGGGGGTCAGAAGGTCAGTTACTCTCTACAGAATTCCCAATCTTTGACCTGCTTCTACAGCCACAGTATTTATATGGCTGGTCCAGTTCAATTTTTGGTCAATGATAATCTCCCAAAATATTGCTAGTGTGGGATATAGCAACGGTAATGCCGTTGAATGTCAAGTAGAGATGGTCGGACACTCTTATTGGAGATGGTCATCGCCTGGCATGAATGTTACTTGCTACTTATCAGTCCTAGCCTGAATGTTCTCCAGGACTCGCTGCATATGGGCATGAACTGCTTAAGTATCTGAGGAGTCGCAAATGGTACTGAACATTGTGCAATCATCAAGGGACATTCACACTTCTGACCGTATAATGGAGAGGTGGTCATTGATGAACCGAGGGAGGCTTAAAACAGCACGAAGAACAGGAGACCGCAGCCCAAAGGAGACCTAAAACAGCATGAGAAACGAGAGAGAGCAAGCGACCAGCCCCAGAGAGCCTCAGTCTACAGACCAGCCGCATTCTGAGAAAAAAGTTAAGTCACAGGGAGATATCTGAGTGATTGGTTGGTGACTATTTTCTCATTTATCTTTCAAAACACGAGTAACATGAAGTAATTGCAAGATTTTAGGTGTCGCAGGAAGGTTTACAAGCAGTAGTAAAGTTTATTAACAGTAATGGGGTCTAGGTTTCTTGCCTCCAGTTTATAATAAATAATTTGTAAAGGCATGACAGGACAGGTTGGCTGCGTGGAATGCCCATTCTGTAACATGCGGAATGTTGCGGACGCTTCCTGTGGTCTAGACAACCACATGTGCAGGAAACTTGATTGCTAGGTTTTGAAATTTGAGCAATGGTTGGAGTCACTGTGGCGCGTCCACAAGACTGGGAACTATCTGGATAGCACGTTTAGGGAGGTGATTCTACCGCAGGTTGAAAGTACAGGAGGGAGGGTGAGCAGCCAGACGTCGTGGTCCATGTAGGGACCGATGACGTGGATAGGAAGGAGGAGGAGGAGGTCCTGCAAAGAGAGTTTAGGGAGTTAGGTGCTAAGTTGAAGGACAGGACCTCCAGGGTTACGATCTCAGGAGTGCTACCCGTGCCACGTGCTAGTGAGGCTAGAAATAGGAGGATAATGCAGCTAAATACATGGCTAAGGAGATGGTGCAGGAGGGAGGGCTTCATGTTTCTTGACAATTGGGCTCTGTTCCAGCGAAGGTGGGACCTGTTCCGACGGGACGGTTTGCACCTAAACTGGAGGGGGACTAACATCCTTGCAGGTAGGTTTGCTAGTGCTGCTCCGGGGCGTTTAAACTAGATTTGCAGGGGGAGGGGAACCAGAGTGTTAGAGCAGATAGTGAGGTGGAGGAGGATAAAGGTCAAACGAGGAATGCATGTATAGACAGAAATCAAGGGTCCGTAAGAGATAGAAATGTTCTCAGGTGCATCTATTTCAATGCAAGGAGTATTGTCGGAAAGGCAGATGAGCTTAGGGCGTGGATTGGCACATGGGATTATGACATTATTGCTATTAGTGAGACTTGGTTACCAAGAAAGTAGATGAAGGAAAGGCTGTGGATGTTGTCTACATGGACTTTAGTAAGGCCTTTGACAAGGTCCCACATGGGAGGTTAGTTCAGAAGGTTCAGACACTTGGTTTCCATGGAGAGGTTGTAAACTGGATTCGAAATTGGCTGTGTGGGAGAAGACAGAGGGTGGTAGTGGATGGTTGCTTCTCAGACTGGAGGTCTGTGACTAGTGGTGTGCCTCAGGGGGATCTGTGCTGGGACCCTTGTTGTTTGTTGTCTATATCAATGACTTGGGTGATAATGTGGTGAATTGGATCAGCAAGTTTGCTGATGACACTAAGATTGGAGGCGTTGTGGACAGCGAGGAAGGCTTTCAAAGCTTGCAGAGAGATCTGGACCAACTGGAAAAATGGGCCAGAATTTAATGAGGAAAAGTGTGAGGTGTTACATTTTGGAAGGTCAAACCAAGGTAGGACATACACAGTAAATGGTAGGGCACTGAGGAATGCGGAGGAACAAGGGGATCTGGGAGTTCAGATACATAGTTCCCTGAAAGTGGCGTCACAGGTAGACAAGGTTGTGAAGAAAGCTTTTGGCATACTGGCCTTCATAAATCAAAGTATTGAGTATAGGAGTTGGGATGTTATGGTGAGGTTGTATAAGATATTGGTGAGGCCAACTTTGGAGTATTGTGTGCAGTTCTGGTCACCTAACTACAGGAAGGATATCAGTAAGATTGAGAGAGTGCAGAGAAGATTTACTAGGATGTTGCCAGGTCTTAAGGAGTTGAGTTATAGGGAAAGATTAAATAGGTTAGGACTTTATTTCTTGGAACGTAGAAGAATGAGGGGAGATTTGATAGAAGTTTACAAAATTATGAGAGGTATAGACCGTAAATGTGAGTAGGCTCTTTCCACTTAGATTAGGAGAAATAAACATGAGAGGACATGGCTTTAGGGTGAAAGGGGAAGGGTTTAGGGGGACCATTAGGGGGAACTTCTTCAGTCAGAGAGTGGTGAGAGTGTGGAACTGTAAGAATCCCAAGCATGTGTTGACCAGTGAAGGTAGGCTTGCAGCGGACCATCGTCAAGAACCCCTGGCAGATTTCTTAACTAGTACGTCAAGAAAAGGGAGTTGATTTGACTGCTCCATTTGAAAGGTAAATTTGAGAGCAGACGGAGCCCATTAAGATGTGTAAGGAAATGATTATATGCTGCTACAGATTTAAATATAGCAAATGTATCATCCACATACGTGGATGTATGTAAGTGATAGCCGTTTAGGTGTCATTCCATTGAAGACACGTTTCTCATGGAACCCAACAAAGATGTTTGCGAGAGCTGGGCCAAGAGGGGATCTCATGGCAACACCATCAATTTGGGCATAATCAACTGAGCAAGTTGTCACGTTCTTAAGCTCAATGAATCCTGATTCACGCAGTTGGAAGCAGGTGCCAGGAGAAGCTGGACAGAGAAGAGGGAACTGCAGGAGGCAGGTTCCAAAGAACAAAGAAGAAAGTCCCCAAAACCAGGGGCTGGGACAAAAGTTCCCAGGAAGGCAGTGAAGTCAAGGGGCAAGGACAGGAATTTGGAACAGATACTATTCAGTGAAAGTTAAAGTAACAAGCAGAGTAAAAGGCTCATAATTAAAGAGAGGAAGTTGCAGGGAGCAGAATTAAAGCAAAGTGAGCTTGCAAGAAGCCAGAAGATCTGAAGAGACAGCCGAAGATGGGTGACTCCTTACAACGGGCCTGCAGAGGAGTGGTGCTCTGTTAGCACAGCTGAGTATCTGAAAGAGTGCATGGAAGGTGAAGCTTGAAGACGGCAGAGAGGAAATGTTATTTGGGAGAATGTTCTTTAAGAGTGGAGATTCACACTCCTGTGAAAGACAGAGCTTCTGGGGGAGTTGATGAGAGGTCCATAGCATCTGTTTGGGGTTGCATCTGTTGCTTGATCTTGGAGTGTGGTGTGTCTGACCACAGGTCACCTATTGGTTGACATAAACTATATACATACTGTAAACATTAGAGTATAAGAAATTTTTTTAACTTGCGTTATTCTTACAAATCTGTATATATCTGTGAAAGTGTGGATGTGGATGAAGGAGTATTGTAATATAGTTCATCTTTGTCTTGTTTAATCTATGTTTTATTATTTTGTTAAAAGCACATCAGCAGGCCCTGTGACTCTGTTCAGTAGCTGCCACCACATTTCTAAACAAAAAATAAAAGTTAGGATTTATCAGGCCAGGTTCGACCCAGGGATTTGACTTGTCCAGCAGTATCGTCAGCTGGGATCGGAACACTTATCCAACCTTTGCGCTTGTGTGTGGTTGGGGGGGGAGGGGGGGCACCACATATTCATTTTTTTCCTCACTCAAGGAACTGGTGAGCAATTTCAGAAAGATAAGGTTTGGCATATCTTTGAACTGATATTCAAAAAAAAGTACTAGGGGGAGGCAATGGCGTAGTGGTATTGTCGCTGGACTAGTAATCCAGAGGCCCAGGGTAATGCTCTGGGGACCCGGGTTTGAATCCCACCATGGCAGATGGTGGAACCTGAATTCAAAAACAATCTGGAATTAAAAGTCTGATGGTGACCATGAAACTATTGTCAATTGTTGTAAAAACCCATCTGGTTCACTAATGTCCATCAGGGAAAGAAATCTGTTGTCCTTACCTGGTCTGGCCTACATGTGACTCCAGTCCCACAGCAATGTGGTTGACTCTTAACTTCCCACTGAACAAGGGCAATGAGGGATAGGCAATAAATGCTGGCGACATTCACATCCCATGAATGGATAAAAAAACAATAGCAATGGCTGGAGAATCCGGAGACTGGGAGTAAGGCAGACACACCCACACCCGCCTACCCTCACATTTTAACCCACACTCGCTCTGGCCCGCACTCCCACTCACTCCCCACCCGCCCCACACACAGACACCCAACACATTCGTGCATGCATGCCACCACATCCACTCTCCCTCTCCTCCCCACATGCATGCTTGCCCCCCTCCTCCTTGCCCCACATGCATGTCCCCCTCCTCACCGTGTGCACACCCGCCCATGCCCCCTCCTCGCTGCAGCTCCTGCTCCCCCCCCCGCACACACTCCCTCCCTGCTGCCCATGCACACTTCCTCACCTTCACCTTTGATCACTTTTCACACTAGGTTTCTGTGCCTCAAAGGAAGGTGAATTTGTTGTAAACCATGCATTAATTCTTTAAATGCTAGCCATTGCCCATCTATCATCATGCATTTTAACATAGTTTCCCAATCTACTACTACAGCCAACTTTTCCCATCATGCCTTCATAGCTTCCTTTGTTGAAATTAAGACCCTGGCTTCAGATTGAACTACATCATTTTCAAAGTTCATGTAAAATTCCAGCATATTACAGTCACTCTTCCCAAAAGGATCCTTTACAATGAGATCATTAATTAGCCATTTCTCATTGCACTAGGTCTAAAATAGCCCATTCTCTAGTTGGTTCCTCAGCAAACTGTTCCAGAAAATCATCTCATAAAAATTCAGGAATTCATCCTCCACAGCATTGGTGCTAATTTAGTTTACCCAGTATATATGTAGATTGAACTCCTCCGTGATTACAATATTACCCTTGCTACATGCACTCGAATTTCCTGATTTATGCCATGTCATACATTACCACCACTGTTTGGTGGCCAATAAATAACTCCCACCTATATTTGCTGCCCCTTGCTGTTTCTTAGTTCCATCCAAACTGATCCTACATTTTGAACTGCTGATCTAAGATCCGCTATCATGAAGGTATGATCTCATCCTTTATTAACAGCATTACTCCACCTCCTTTACTTTATTGCCTAACCTTCCTAAATGTTGAATACCCTTGAACTTTAAGTTTTTTTCTTCATTCTTTCATGGAATGCAGGCGTCACTGGTCATCCCTAATTGCTCTTGAAGTGAGCAGCTTAATAGGCCATTTCAGAGCGCAACCACATTGCTCTGGATCTGGAGTCACATGTAGGCCAGACCAGGTAAGGACAGCAGATTTTCTTCCCTAAAAAGTTCAGACAAGTTTTCCATTCCAAATTTATCAGTTGAATTTAAATTCCACCAGTTGCTATGGTGGGATTTGAACCCATGTCCCTATAGCATTAGCCTGGACTTCTGGATTACTATTCCAGTGACATTATCACTCCGCCACCATCTCCCCCAAAATTTCCTGCACCAAAGTTACCAGCCTTGCATCTACATCTCCATAATGGTAATTATATCACACCTGTTTACTTCTGTTTGTGTTGTCAATTCATCTACTTTGTTGTCATTGCTGGATGCATTCAGATAGAGTTCCTTTAAATTTCACCTTTTAACACTTTTCTGTATTTTGACCCTATTTGATGCTGCCCTCTTCCTGCTGCCTTCCAATTCTGGTTGCTACTTTTCTTCCTACCATTACTAGCTTTGTTTCTTTGCTATCTGAATTCTCTTTTTGATTCCCATCCCCTTGCCAAGCCAGGCCCAAGGGGCCAAATGACCTACTCCTGTTCCTTGTTTGTATGTTCATAGTTCAAACCCTTCCCATAATTGGCAAATCTTCCCATGACGATATTGGTCCCAGTCCTGCTGAGGTGTAACCCAGCTACCTTGTACATGTCCGACCTGCCCAAGAAATGACCTCAGTGTCTCAGATAACAAAAGCCCTCCCTCCTGCAACGTCTGTCCAGCCTTGCATTCATTTGCTCTATCTTCCTATTTCTGTACTCACTAGTACGTGGTGCATGCAGTAATCTTGAGATGACTGTCATTGAAGTCCTGCTTTTTAATCTCTACCCTAGCTCTCTCAAATCAGCTTTCAGGACTTCATCCCTCTTTCTATAGTCATTGACATTGATGTGGGCCATGATCTCTGGCTGTTCACTCTCCCCATTCACTGTCCCTCATAAGAATGTCCTGCAGTCACTTAGTGACATCCTTGACCCTGGCACCAGACAGGCAACATGCCATCCTGAAGTCATGTCTGTTCCCCAAGCTATTGAATCCCATATCACTATTGCTTTTCCACTCTTCTTCCTCCCTTCCTGTGCAGCTGAGCCACCTGTATTCCATCACAGTCCTGACTTGTACCTTGCAGATGGTGGACAGGCTTTGGGGAACATAAGAACATTAGAAATAGGAACAGGAGGAGATCATTCGACTCCTCGAGCCGGCTCCACCATTCAATAAGATCACGGCTGATCTTCGTCTTTCAATTTCCACATTCCCATCTAACTACCATAACCTTTGATTTCCTTGGCTAACAAGAATCTATCTACCTCTGCCTTAAAAATAGTCAATGAACCCACTTCCACCACCATCTGAGGCACAGAATTCCAAAGTCACACAACCCTCTGGGAGAAAAAAATTTCTCCTCATCTCTGTCCTAAAAGGGCGACCCTAATTTTGAAACAGTTTCCCCTAGTTCTGGACACACACAAGAGGAAACATCCTTTTGACATCCACCTTGTCAAGGCCATTCAGGATCTTGTATACTTGAATAAATCACCTCTCACTCTTCTAAACTCCAGTGGAAACAAGCCCAATGTGTCCAACCTTTCCTCAGAAGACAACCCACTCATTCATTTGAACCGCCTCCAGTGCATTTACATCCTTCCTTAAAAAAGGACACCAAACTGCACACAGTATTTGAGATACGGTCTCACCAATGTCCTGTATAACCAAAGCATAACACAGAATCAGACGGTGCAGAAGAGGCCCTTTGGCCCATCGAGTCTGCACAGACATGTGAGAAACACCTGACCTACCTACCTAATCCCATTTACCAGCACTTGGCCCATAGCCTTGAATTTATGACATGCCAAGTGCTCATCCAGGTACTTTATAAAGGATGTGAGGCAACCCGCCTCCACCACCCTCCCAGGCAGTGCATTCCAGACCGTCACCACCCTCTGGGTAAAAACGTGTTTTCCTCACATCCCCCCTAAACCTCCTGCCCCTCACCTTGCGCTTATGTCACCTCGTGACTGACCCTTCAACTAAGGGCAACAGCTGAGTCCTATCCACCCTGTCCATGCCCCTCACGATCTTGTACACCTCCATCAGGTCGCCCCTCAGTCTTCTCTGTTCCAACGAAAACAACCCAAGTCTATCCAACCTCTCTTCATAACTTAAAATGTTTCATCCCAGGCAACATCCTGGTGAATCTCCTCTGCACCCCTCCAGTGCAATCACATCCTTCCTATAATGTGGTGACCAGAACTGCAAACAGTACTCCAGGTGTGGCCTCACCAAGGTTCTACACAACACCAACATGATCTCCCTACTAGTGTAATCGATGCCTCGATTGATAAAAGCAAGTGTCCCATATGCCTTTTTCACCATCCCACTGACATGCCCCTCCGCCTTCAGAGATCTTTGGACACACACGCCAAGGTCCCTTTGTTCCTCAGAATTTCATAGGGTCATGCCATTCATTGAATACTTCCTTGTCAAATTACTCCTTCCAAAGTGTATCATCTCACACTTTTCAGGGTTAAATTCTATCTGCCATTTATCTGCCCATTTGACCATCCCATCTATATCTTCCTGTAGCCGAAGACACTCAACCTCACTGTTAACCACCCAGCCAATCTTTGTGTCATCCGCAAAATACTAATCCTACCCCCCACGTAGTCATCTATGTTTTTTATATAAATGACAAATAGTAGAGGACCCAGCACATATCCCTGTGGTACGCCATTGGACACTGGCTTCCAGCCATTAAAGGATCCTTCTGTCATCAGACTCTGTCTCCTACAACTAAGCCAATTTTGAATCCATCTTATCAAATGACCCTGTATCACATATGCATTTGCCTTCTTTATAAGTCTCCCATGTGGGACTTTGTCAAAGGCTTTGCTGAAATCCAGATAAACTACATCAACTGCACTACCCTCATCCACACACCTGGTCACCTCCTCAAAATATTCAATCAAATTTATTAGGCATGAGCTCCCCCTAACAAAGCCATGCTGACTATACCTGATCAAACCAAGTCTCATCAAGTGGAGATAGATTCTCTTCTTCAGAATTTTCTTCAATAGTTTTCCGACCACTGACATGAGACTCACTGGTCTGCAGTTCCATGGCTTATCTCTACAACTGTTCTTAAATAGTGGAACCACATTAGCTGTTCTCCAGTCTTCTGGCACCTCCCCCGTGGCCAAAGAGGAATTAAAAATTTTGGTCAGAGCCCCTGCAATCTCCTCCCTTGCCTCCCTCAGCAGTCTGGGACACAAATCATCCGGACCTGGGGATTTGACCACTTTTAAGCCTGCCAACACCTCCAATACCTTGTCACTCTCTATATCAATTTGCTCAAGAACCTCGCAGTCTCTCTGTCTGAGTTCGATACCTTCATCCTCATTCTCTTGGGTGAAGGTGGATGTGAAGATCCTTACTTTTATGTTCAATCTCTCTCATAATAAAGGATAGCATTCCATTAGACTTCTTAATTATTTGCAGTACCTGCATACTAACTTTTTGTGACTCGTGCTGGAACACCTAGATCCCTCTGCACCTCAGAATTATGCAGTACTGTTAGGAAGGGCATTGCAGGATTTTCACCCAACGAAAATGAAGGGACTGCAACTTAGACCCAAGTCAGGATGGTGTGTGGCTTGGAGGGGAATGTTGTTATGATCCCAGCTGATGTTAGTACTGGACAAGTCCAATCCCGGGATGCAACCTGGCTTGATAGATCTCCATTTAAGTAATACTCTGCATTTTTGTTCTGTCAGGAGATGAGTTATTCACCGCAGGATTCCTAGCCTCTGACCTGCTCTTGTAACGACAGTATTTATACGGCTAGTCCAATTCAGTTTCTGGTCAATGGTAACCCCAGGATGTTGATAATGGGGAATTCAGCGATGGTAATGCCATTGAATATCATGGGGAGATGGTCATTGCCTGGCAGTTGTGTGGCGCGAATGTTACTTGCCATTTGTCAGCCCAAGCCTGAATATTGTCCAGGTCTTGCTGCATTTGGACATGGACTGCTTCAGTATCTGAGGAATCGCGAATGGTGCTGAACATTGTGCAATCATCAGGGAACATCTCCACTTCTGACCTTATGATGGAAGGATGGTCCCTGATGAAGCAGCTGAAGATGTTTGGGTTTAAGACATCACCCTAAGGAACTCCTGCACTGATGTCCTGGAATTGAGATGATTGACCTCAAACAACCACAACCATCTTCCTTTGTGCTGTACAAAAAAATAAAAGTTAAGATCTATCAAGCCAGGTTGCACCCCGGGATTGGACTTGTCCAGTACTAACATCAGTTGGGATCATAACAACATTCCCCTCCAAGCCACACACCATCCTGACTTGGGTCTATGTTGCAGTCCCCTCATTTTCGTTGGGTGAAAATCCTGCAACGCCCTTCCTAACAGTACTGTGGATATGCCGACGCCCGATGGGTTGCAATGTTTAAAGAGGGAACACATCACTTTCTCAAAAGCAATTTGGGATCAGCAACAAATGCTGGTCTTGTCAGTGACACTCACGTGCCATGAAACAAATAAAGAGTGTAAAAGCACAGGATGCGGCCATTCAGCTCATTATTATGCCAACTCTGTCCAATCAGTCCCATTCCCCCGCTCTATTCCTTTTTGAAATCATTCATTGTCTCTGCTTCCACCACCCCTGCAGGCAGAAAGCTGCAGGTCATTTCCACTCATTGCACAAAAAATGTCCTTACATCCCCCTTCATCTCTTGCCCAAGACCTTAAATCTGTGACTCTATTCAAAGCCTTGCTAAAATCCACACAGACTACATCAAATGAACTATCCTCATTGATGTACCATGCTTGGTTCTACAACCCGTAATGGAAATAACCTCACTCACTTCATCCTCATCATCCTCTTCCTCGTCGTCCTCCTCCTCATCATCTGTTTCAATTTGTGGTTTACCATATCCCGGGGGTAGAGGGGGGCCCACAGCACTCTCCCCTTCCTCAATAGCCAATCTACAGAGCTGGGGCGGTAAAGGGGGACCAATTCTTTCACTTGAGCTGTCACTGTCATCACTCTCACTTCCACTGTCAACAGGCAACCTGCCAAGGAGATAATCGATAATGAGATGTGTAGCACAAACAAAACCCAACACCAACAACACTGCAGGAGAGACTATGATGGGAGCTTATAAGAAAGAAACTACAATAACCCTGGGCGAATTTAATCTTCATAAAAATTGAACCAATCTCATTGGCAAAGGTAGCTTAGAGCATGAGGTCATCGAGTGTATTCAGGACAGTCTATTAGAACAATATTTTCCGGAACCAACCAGGGGCCAGTGAATATAATCCAAATCGACTCAATCTCTCCTCATATGTCAGTCCCACCATCCCAGGAATCAGTCGGGTAAACCTTCGCTGTACTCCCTCTACAGCAAGAACATCCTTCCTCAGATAATATTCCAAAGGTGGCCTCACCATGGCCCTGAATAATTGCAGCAAGACATCCCTGCTCCTGTACTCGAATCCTCTCGCTTTGAAGGCCAACATAGCATTTGCCTTCTTTACCACCTGCTGCACCTGAATGCTTACCTTCAGTGACTGGTGTACGAGAACACCCAGGTCTCATTGCATATTCCCCCCTCTCAATTTATAGCCATTCAGATAATAATCTGCCTTCCTGTTTTTGCTACCAAAGTGGATAATCTCACATTTATCCACATCATACTGCGTCTGCCATTCATTTGCCCACTTACTCAGCTTGTCCAAATCACACTGAAGCATCTCTGTATCCTCCTCACAGCTCACCCACCCACCCAGCTTTGTGTCATCTGCAAATAAGGAGATATTACATTTAGTTCCCTCATCTAAATCATTAACATATATTGTGAATAGCTGGGGTCCCAGCACCAATCCCTGTGGTATCCCACTAGTCACTGCATGCCATTCGGAAAAAGACACGTTTATTCTTTGTTCCCTGTCTGCCAACTAGTTTTCTATCCATCTCAATACACTACCCCCAATCCCATGCGCTTTAATTTTACACGCTCATCTCATATGTGGGACTTTGTCGAAAGCCTTCTGAAAGTCCAAATAAACCACATCCACTGGCTCCCCCTCATCAACCCTACTTGTAACATTCTCAAAAAGTTCCAGTAGATTTGTCAAGCATGATTTCCCTTTCATAAATCCATGCTGACTCTGTCCGATTGTGCAGTTTTCCAAGTACTCAGCTATTAAATCTTTTATAATGGATATAAAGATCTAAATGCAGCAGCAGTTCAGAGAAGGTTTACTAGACTAATACCAGGAATGGGTGGGTTGTGTCATGAGGAAAGGCTGGACAGGCTAGGTTTGTACCCACTGGAATTTAGAAGACTAAGAGGCAACTGAACTGAACCTTTAAGATCCTGAGGGGTCTTGACAGGCTGGATGTGGAGAGGACATTTCTTCTAGTGGGAAAATCTAGAACTAAGGGTCACTGCTTAAAAATAAGAGGTCGCTCATCTAAGACAGAGATGAGGAGAAATTTTTTCTCTCAGAGGGTCAGAAGTCTTTGGAACTCTCTCCTTCAAAAGGCAATGGAAGAAATTAGAGAGCAGTGCAAGAATTATAAGGTAACCATAATGGGGGGACTTCAATTATCTAAATATAGACTGAGATTAGAATAGTAAAAAGGGACAAGAGGGACGAAAGTTCCTGTAATGTGTTCAAGATAATTTTCTGCAGCAGTATGCTTCTAGTTCAACGAGAGGACATGTACTTTTGGACCTGGTTCTGGGCAATGAGTTTGCCTAAGTGATCAAATATCAATGGGAGAGCCTCTAGAGGGGTCAAAGGTAATTGGTGGTAAGCAGGAATGTGGGGTTGAGGTTACAATCAGATCAGCCATGATCTTATTGAATGGCGGAGCAGGCTTGAGGGGCCGAGTGGCCTACTAGCGCTCCTAATTTGCATGCTCATATGGTTCACCCATGTCATTTAGGGGAGGAAATCTGCCATCCTTGGCATGTCTGTCCTACATGACTTCTGATCAACAGCAATACGGCTGATTCTTAACTGGCCTCTGAAATAACCCAGCAAGCCACTCAATTCAAGGGCAATTAGGAATGGGCAACAAATGCTGGACTTGCCAGAGACGCCCAGATCCCATGAAAGAACAAAATGGAAGGCAGCAAAGTGGAGTTAAGGTCAATGATCAGCCACGATCGTAATAAATGGTACAGCTGGCTTGACATACATACGTACATACAAACATACGAATTAGTAGCAAGAGTAGGCCACTCAGCCTCTCATGCCCGCTCCACCATTCAATAACATCTTGGTTGATCTGACTGCAACTTCATCTTACTCTTACCTCTTACTCTTCTAAACTCCAGTGGATACAAGCCAAGTCTGTCGAACCTTCTCTCGTAAGACAACCCACCCATTCCTGGTACTAGTCCAGTAAACCTTCTCTGAAATGCTTCAAACGCATTTATATCTTTCCTTAAATAAGGTGACCAATACTGTACACAATGCTCCAGACATGGTCTCACCAGTGTCCCGTACAACTGAAACATAACCTCCCTACTTTTGAGTTCGCCCAGGTCCCTCTGAATCTCAGAGCCCTGCAATCATTTAGATAACATGATTTTTTATTCTTCCTGCCACAATGGGCAATTGCACATTATTTTCCTACCTATCTTTGTGCCATCAGCAAATTTAGCAACCACACCTTCGGTCCCTTCATCCAAGTCATTTATCTTAATTGTAAACAGTTGAGGCCCCAGCACTGATCCCTCTGGCACCCCACTCATCACATCCTACCAACCAGAAACAAAACCAATCATGCCGACTCTACTTCCTGTTAGCTAGCCAATCTTCTATCCAAGCCTATATGTCACCCCCTACACCATGAGCTTTTATTTTCCGCAATTCCCTTTGATGTGGCACTTTATCAAATGCCTTCTGGAAATCTAAGTACAGTACATCCACTGGTTCCCCATTATCCACAGCACATGTGACCCCTTCAAAAAACTCCAATAAACTGATTAAACATGATTTCACTTTCACAAAATCATGCTGATTCTGTCTGATTGCCTTGAATTTTCTAAGTGCCCTGCCATAACATCTTTAATAATGGCCTTTAATAATTTCCTTATGACAGACATTAGGCTAACAAGCCTGCAGTTTCCTGCTTTCAGTTTCTCTCCCTTTATGAATAAAGAAGTTATATTTGCTATTTTCTAATCTAATGGAATCTTCCCCAAATCTAGGGAATTTTGGAAAATTAAAGCCAACCCATCAACTATCTCACTAGCCACTTCTTTTTAGACCCCTGAGGGTGATGTCCATCCAGATCTGGGGATTTGTCAGACCGCGGCTCCAACAATTTGTTCAATACCACTTCCCTGGTGATTGTAATTTTCCTGAGTTCCTCCCTCCCTTCCATTTCCTGATTTACAGCTATTTCTGGGATTGTTACTTGTATCCTCTATAGTGAAGACAAATGCAAAATAACTGTTCAATTCATTTGCCATCTCCTTATTTGCCATTAATTCTCCAGACGCACTCTCTATAGGACCAACACTCACTTTGTTAACTTATCTTATTTAAATATCTATAGAAACTTATACTGTATAAAATTTATAAAATTTCTAGTTCGCTTTCTCTCATACTCTAACTTTTCCCTCCTTATTAATCTTTTTGTCATTCTTTGCTGTTCTATCTTTTCTGTCCGATCTTCTGACCTGACACCTGACTTTGCGCAATTAAATGCTTTTTCTTTAAGCTTGATATTACCTTTAACTTTTTTAGTTAACCATGGATGGTGGGCCCTCCCCTTGGAATTTTTCTTTCTCATTGGATTGTACCTATTCTGTGTATTTTGAAATATCCCTTTAAACAGCTGCCACAGCATTTCTATTGACCTATCCCTTAACCTCATTTGCCAGTTCACTTTAGCTAGCTCTGCTTTCACGCCCTCATAACTGCCACCATCCAAGTTTAAAACACCAGTCCTGGACCCACTCTTCTCTCCTCAAAAGGAATGCAAAACTTAAACATACCAAGAACGCCACTGTTGTCTACTGCTGCTCCTATATCTTATGCTCACAAACACGCAAACATACCCAACACAGATGCGGCACACACCCCTGCGTGAGCAGGGAGGGGCCAGTTATTTGCTTACTACCTGGTAGAGTCTCCAGGGTCGCCTTTCCTAGTGGGGGAATCTGATCTCCCAGTGGAGCTTGGTGATTCTCGGCATGCATCCACACTCCTCTGCTCCTCTGACGATAAAAAACATCAAATGTTCAGATTAAACAAGAATGAAGGCAAGCCAGGTTTCACAATGACTGAGTTAAGACTCCTGATGAACTGGCTTGTAAAAATGTAGGGAGACACACAAGCCAATCCCCAGATACCAACCACAATCCTGATCTTACCCAGCACTTTCCTGCTCCGCTCAATGGCAGTCCGACGAGTCTGTTCAAATATAGCCTCCAAGTCAAAGGTTCTGGCTTTCTTTCCTGGGAGAAAAAACAACAAATTACATTTACTTAGTGCTACTTTAACATATCAACTACTAATGTGTTTCACTGGGCCACTAGCAATTCATTGCAATGACATTTCAAAATGTCAAAAACACAAACTAACAAAGAGGAACAACAGAAATGAGCAGAGTCAAACATTTGTAATTAAACTCAACCGAAAAGCATTCAAAGTCTTTGTCTGTCAGCTCAGTGTCAACAATCTCACTGCCAAGTTCCACTGTAATGACTTGGGCCCCATAATCTGGCCTGAAATTCCTGACTCAGGATAAAGGGAAATCTGTCCCATTGGAGGTGGCCTCTTTACAATGGTATATTAAACTAAGCTGCTGTCTTCATGTTCAGGCAGGTCCTAAAGATTTCATGTTACTGTTTGAAGAGGTAATGGTCATTCGCCCTAGTATCCTGTAGCCAGATTTCCTCCATCAACACATAACAGACTAATTGCACATATCTCTCTCTGATGATTATGGGGTTTTGTTATGTGCCAACAAATCACAAGCACTTTAATGGCTGTAAATGACTTTCCGACACACCTGGGTTGGAAAAGGTGCGAGATCAAGGCAACTAATTTTCCTGATGGAAATTCCACACTGAACTGGGCCAAATCTTCCCTTTTCATCACCTCAATCTCAAGTCTTTCCTGAAAAAAATAGCAAACACTGCCCAACAAACTGTTCAGACAATACTGTAGCTAGTGTAGATTCTGCACCTGTCCACCATTTACAAAGCACAAGTCAGGATTATGATGGAACACTCTCCACTTGCCTGGATAAGTGCAGTCCTAAAAACACCATCCAGGACAAAGCAACCTGCTTGATTGGCACCCTATCCAACACCTTAAACATTTTTTGTTAACAATCCCACAATTCAAGGATGTCGTCTACTCAGGGTCACAGGTTTTTGCCATGGGTCTTTATGTGACTGAACAGGCCAATTCTTGACCCTTAGATCTTTGGGCACGTGTGACAGGACATCCCACGAACTAGTGCAGTGTCTGCTTCCTTTTCTTCTCTGCCATCAGTCTGCCTCATTATTAAGACGTGACTCAAGGCATGCTGAAGTTTAATGGACAAGTTGCCGCCATTCTTAACAACATGCAGCAAGCTCCTCCGTAGACATTAAACTGTCAATGCTGCTGTGCTTCATGGGGAGCTTCTGAGTGTCTGTGAAGTGTTTCCTTTGTCCTCCTTTGCAACATTGGCCATTTGAGAGTTGAGAGAACAGGAACTAGTGGGGAGACAGTGTCCAGATGGCCGAAAACTGTGTCCAGTCCATTGTGGTTGATTTTGCAGTTTTGCCTTAAAGATTACAGGTCTGATGTCAAGAAGGACACGAGCATTTGCTGTGTCCTCCAATTGAATCCCAAGGATGCAACAGAGGAATCTCGAACTAGGAGGCACACAAATAAGGGGTCTCCCATTTAAGACAGATGAGAAAGAATTTCTTCTCTCAGTGGGCCGGTAGTCTTTGGAATTCTCTTTACAAGAGAGCAATGGAGGCTGGGTCACTGAATATACTCAAGGCTGAGTTAGACTGATTTTTGATTGTCAAGGGAGTTAAGAGTTACAGGGGACAAGCAGGAAAGTGAAGTTAAGGACACAATCAGATCAGTCGTGATCTTACTGAATAATACAGCAGGCTCGATGGGCAACTGGGCTTCTCCTGATGCTATACCTTATGATCTCAAGATACTTATTATCAAACACTCATTGTGGTATTTTGTAGAAGGCCGAACTAGCACACTGCCACACTCAGTAAAACACTGCCTTGATGTTAAGAGCAGTCTCTCTCACCTCTTGAGTTCAGCTTTTTTGCCCATGTTTGGTCCAAAGCTCAAATGGTCAGGAGCTGAGTGGCCCTGGTGGAATCCAAACTGAGTGTCAATGAGCAGTTTATTGCTGACTAAGTGCCCAAGAACAGCACTGTCAGTGACCCCTTCCATCACTTTGCTGATGATTGAGAGCAGATTGATGGGGTGGTAACTGGCTGGGTTGGATTAGTCCTGCTGTTTGAGTACAGGACATACCTGAGGAATTTTCCACATGCCAGGTGGATGCCAGTGTTACATAGCTCTACTGGAACAGCTCTGGCAACAAAGACCATGTCAGACGGTCCTCTGGCTTTGAAAACCTCAGTTGGAATACCACTGGGGCTACAGGCTTTATTGTTCTTCAGCTGTTGCTTGTTGCAGTTCTCCTATCAATGGTGGTTCACCTATAGATTCGACCACAGGGTACTGGGGAATACCCTGGTGAATATCGGATGCCACTTTGGATCCATAGTTGAGTTGTTCACAATGTTCTTTCCAGTGTTGATGGATGACGTTGTCATAAGAAGAGAAACATCATGCGATGACTGCAGGGAAATTAGTCCATTTGGCGTTGGTTTATAGATGCCCTGGTGGTTTCAAAAAGGCTTTGCAGGTCATCTCAATTTCTCTGCTCCTCTCACCAATTCTAATCTGTCTCTCTCTGAACTTAGTGCACTCTGTTCTCTCTGGTCCGACCCCAACATTGTCATCAAACCCGCTGACAAGGGTGTTGCTGCTGTTGTCTGGCGCACTGACCTCTACCTTGCGGAGGCTGTGCGTCAACTCACAGACACTTCCTCCTACCTCGCCCTCGATCATGACCCCACCACTGAACATCAAGCCATTGTTTCCAGGACTGTCACTGACCTCATCTCCTCTGGAAATCTTCCTCCCACAGTTTCCAACCTGATAGTCTCCCAACCTCGGATGGCCCGCTTCTACCTCCTACCCAAAATCCACAAACAGTACTGTCCCGGTAGACTGATCGTGTCAGCCTGTTTCTGCCCCATGGAACTCATTTCTCGTTATCTTGACTCCCTTCTCTCTCCCCTTGTCCAGTCCCTTCCCACCTACATCCGTGATTCCTCTGACACCTTACGTCACATTAACAATTTCCGATTCCCTGGCCCCAACTGCTTCCTCTTCACCATGGACGTCCAATCCCTCTACACCTCCATCCCCTACCAGGATGATCTGAGGGCCCTTAGCTTTTTCCTCGAACAGAGGCCCGAACAATACCCATCCACCACTACTCTCCTCCGTCTGGCTGAACTTGTTCTCACACTGACCAATTTCTCCTTCAACTCCTCTCACTTCCTCCAAATAAAAGGTGTGGCTATGGGCATGGGGCCCAGCTATGCCTGTCTTTTTATGGGCTATGTGGAACATTCCTTGTTCCAGTCCTACTCCGGCCCCCTCCCACAACTCTTTCTCCGGTACATCGATGATTACTTCGGTGCTGCTTCATGCTCTCGTTGGGACTTGGAAAAACTTATTAATTTTGCTTCCAATCTCCACCCCTCCATCATTTTCACATGGTCCATCTCTGACACTTCCCTTCCCTTCCTTGACCTCTTTGTCTCAATTTCTGATGATAGACTGTCCACCAATATCCATTACAAGCCTCCCGACTCCCACAGCTACCTCGACTAAAGCTCCTCACACCCCGCTTCCTGTAAGGACTCCATCCCATTCTCTCAGTTCCTTCACCTCCGTCGCATCTGTTCTGATGATGCTACCTTCAAAAACAGTTCCTCTGACATTCCTCCTTCTTCCTTAACTGAGGTTTTCCACCCACGGTCATTGACAGGGCCATCAACCGTGTCCGGCCCATCTCCCGCGCATCCACCCTCACTCCTTCTCCTCCCTCCCAGAAACATGATAGGGTCCCCCTTGTCCTCACTTATCACCCCACCAGCCTCCGCATTCAAAGGATCAGCCTCCTCCATTTCCGCCAACTCCAGCATGATGCCACCACCAAACACATCTTCCCTTCACCCACCCGGCAGCATTCTGTAGGGATCGGTCCCTCCGGGACACCCTGATCCACTCCTCCATCACCCCCTACTCCTCAACCCCCACCTATGGCACCTCCCCATGCCCACGCAAAAGATGCAACAACTGCCCCTTCACTTCCTCTCTCCTCACCGTCCAAGGGCCCAAACACTCCTTTCAAGTAAAGCAGCATTTCACTTGCATTTCCCCCAACTTAGTCTACTGCATTCGTTGCTCCCAATGCGGTCTCCTCTACATTGGAGAGACCAAACATAAACTGGGCGACCGCTTTGCAGAACACCTGCGGTCTGTCCGCAAGAAAGACCCAAACCTCCCTGTCGCTTGCCATTTTAACACTCCACCGTGCTCTCTTGTCCACATGTCTGTCCTTGGCTTGCTGCATTGTTCCAGTGAAGCCCAACACAAACTGGAGGAACAGCACCTCATCTTCCGACTAGGCACTTTACAGCCTTCCGGACTGAATATTGAATTCAACAACTTTAGATCTTGAACTCCCTCCTCCATCCCCATCCCCTTTCCGTTTCTTCCCCCTTCCTTTTGTTTTTTCCAATAATTTATATAGATTTTTCTTTTCCCACCTATTTCCATTATTTTTAAATCTTTTATGCCCCTCCACCCCCACTAGAGCTGTACCTGGAGTGTCCTACCATCCATTCTTAATTAGCACATTCGGTTAGATAATATCACCACCTTCAACACTTCTTTGTTCCGTTGTCTGTGACATATTTTGATTATCTGCTCCTATCACTGCTTGCTTGTCCCTACAACCAAACACCCCCACTTCTCTCCCCCCATGACACACCCACCACATTTTGCCCCCGCCCCCCCCAACCTTAAACCAGCTTATATTTCACCCCTTTCCTAATATTCAATCAGTTCTGTTGAAGGGTCATGAGGACTTGAAACGTCAACTCTTTTCTTCTCCGCTGATGCTGCCAGACATGCTGAGTTTTTCCAGGTAATTTTGTTTTTGTTTTGCAAGTCATGATGGTGAGCATACTGTTGGATCTCTTGGGGCTTCTCTTACATATGAACACACAAGTCAGGAGTAGGAATAGGCCACTCAGCCCCTTGAGCCAGCTCCGCCATTCAGAAAGATCATGGCTGATCTGACTGTAACCTCAACTCCACATTCCTGCCTACCCCCGATAACCTTTCACCCGCTTGCACATCAAAAATTTATGTAGCTCTGCCTTAAAAATATTCAGACTCTTCTTCCACCGACGTTTGAAGAAGAGTTCCAAAATTTGGGTCAGAGCTCCTGCAATCTCCTCCCTTGCCTCCCTCAGCAGTCTGGGACACAAATCATCCGGACCTGGAGATCTGTCCACTTTTAAACCTGCTAACACCTCCAATACCTTGCCACTCCCCATATCAATTTGCTCAAGAACCTCACAGTCTCTCTCCCCAAGTTCGATACCTTCATCCTCATTCTCTTGGGTGAAGACAGATGTGAAGTATCCATTCAACACTCTACCGCTGGCTCCACCCATAGATTGCCCCCTTGGTCCCTAATGGGCCCTACTCTTTTCCTGGTTATCCTCTTCCCATTGATATACTTATAGAATAAAAAACAAAAACAGAATTACCTGGAAAAACTCAGCAGGTCTGGCAGCATCGGCGGAGAAGAAAAGAGTTGACGTTTTGAGTCCTCGTGACCCTTCGACAGAACCAAGTAGAAATAGGAAAGAAGTGAAATATAAGCTGGTTTAAGGTGTGTGTGTGTGTGTGTGTGTGTGTGTGTGTGCGGGGTTGGGGGGGTGGGGGGAGAGAAGTGGAGGGGGGGTGTGGTTGTAGGGACAAGCAAGCAGTGATAGAAGCAGATCATCAAAAGATGTCACAGACAACAGAATAAAAGAACACATAGGTATTGAAGTTGCTGATATATATCTAAACGAATGTGCTAATTAAGAATGGATGGTAGGGCACTCAAAGTATAGCTCTAGTGGGGGTGGGGAGAGCATAAAACATTTAAAAATATTTTAAAATAATGGAAATAGGTGGGAAAAAGAAAAATCTATATAATTTATTGGAAAAAAAACAAAAGGAAGGGGGAAGAAACAGAAAGGGGATGGGGATGGAGGAGGGGGGTCTACATTGGAGAGACCAAACGTAAACTGGGCGACCGCTTTGCAGAACACCTGCGGTCCATCCGCAAGAATTACCCAAACCTCCCTGTCGCTTGCCATTTCAACACTCCACCCTGCTCTCTTGCCCACATGTCTGTCCTTGGCTTGCTGCATTGTTCCAGTGAAGCCCAACGCAAACTGGAGGAACAACACCTCATCTTCCGACTAGGCACTTTACAGCCTTCCGGACTGAATATTGAATTCAACAACTTTAGGTCTTGACCCCCCTCCTCCATCCCCACCCCCTTTCTGTTTCTTCCCCCTTCCTTTTGTTTTTTTTCCCAATAAATTATATAGATTTTTCTTTTTCCCCACTTATTTCCATTATTTTTAAATATTTTTAAATGTCTTATGCTCCCCCCACCCCCACTAGAGCTATACCTTGAGTGCCCTACCATCCATTCTTAATTAGCACATTCGTTTAGATATATATCAGCAACTTCAACACCTATGTGTTCTTTTGTTCTGTTGTCTGTGACATCTTTTGATGATCTGCTTCTATCACTGCTTGCTTGTCCGTACAACCACACCCCCTCCTCCATTTCTCTCCTCCAACCCAACCCACCCCCCCCCACACACACACACACACACACACCTTAAACCAGCTTATATTTCACCCCTTTCCTATTTCTACTTAGTTCTGTCGAAGGGTCATGAGGACTCAAAACGTCAACTCTTTTCTTCTCCGCCGATGCTGCCAGACCTGCTGAGTTTTTCCAGGTAATTCTGTTTTTGTTTTAGAGCTTTTTCATATCCCCTTTTTGCTCTCATAATTGTTTTCTTAAGCTCCACCCTGCACTGTCTGTACTCCACTAATGCCTCCGCGGACTTGCTTCACTTGTACCTCTAAAAGCCTCTCTTTTCCTTCTCATTGTATCCTGTATATCACTGGTAATCCATGGTTCTCTGGGCATGTTACTCCTTCCTATCACCCTAGAGGGAACATGTTGAGTCTGCACCCTCCCCATTTCCTTTTTGAACACCCCCCACTGCTCCTCTGTAGATTTCCCCACAAGTAACTGTTCCCACTCTACTCTAGCCAGATCCTGTCTTATTTTACTAAAATCCACTCTCCCCCAATCCAAAACATTTTTTTGCAACATGTCAATTTCTTTGCCCATAACAAGCTTAAAATGTACCATGTTGTGATCGTTATCACTAAAATGCTCCACCACCACCTCAGCCATCTGTTCGGCTTCATTCCCTAGAATTATGTCCAGTAATGCACCGTCCCTTGTTGGACCCTGTACATATTAACCCAAAATTTTCTCCTGTAAACATTTCAAGAAAACCACTCCATCCAAGCCCTTAACATTATGTCTATCATCTTCCACTCATGTTAGTTGCAGCCACTCACCAAACCCGGAGAATCCCATTACAGCCCCGATATCAGGATCAGTCATTTTGATCTTGGCTGAAAACCAGAAAGCATTCATATCATCAAGAAAATCCACTACTCCCCAGAACTGCTCTCTCTCCCCCCCTCCCTTTCCTCCCTGCCCTCAAAGCCCCCACACCTTAATGTCCCCCATCCACGCACCCCATCTCATCATTCCCCACCCTACCCTGGACATGACTCCACTTCGGCCGCTTCAAGACCCAATAAAGACTCAAGAATTGAGACCCCTGCCCAGAGATTTAGGCAGCTGCTTAACCCCAGGCAACACACGCTCCTCACCATTTTACCCCCATCTCTCTCTTCCTCTTCCTTCACATGTCTTCACTCTCCATCCTGTTCCCTCACTCCTCCCCTCTCCGTCCACTCGACCTGTATAATCGCACCCCTCCCACCCTCAGCCCTCCACCGGGATGGGCAATAAATGTTGGCCTAGCCATTGATGTCCACATCACTTGAATTTAAAAAAATCCCTCCCCTCCTCCCTCACCCCTCAATCGTCCCTCCACTCACCCCCTCCCCTCCTCCACTCACCCCCTCCCCTCCTCCCTCACCCCCAACCATCCACCCACTTACCCCCTCCTCCACTCCCTCCCCCTCCACTTCTCTCTCCTCCATCTCGTCTCTTTTTTACCTTTTTCGCCCCTGAATTTTGATAATTTTAAAGCTGACGCTCAGCCGGAAACACATAAACTTAGGGAGCCGCGTCCACTTCCGGCCGGGAGGACCGGGCTCCGAGCGACCCCTCCGGCCGGGAGGACCGGGCTCCGAGCGCCCCCTCCGGCCGGGAGGACCGGGCTCCGAGCGCCCGCTCCGGCCGGGAGGACCGGGCTCCGAGCGCCCCCTCCGGCCGGGAGGACCGGGCTCCGAGCGCCCCCTCCGGCCGGATGAAACGTGAATACAGGAATAGCCATTGAACCCATGAAGCCTGCTCCACCTTTAGATCGGATCGTGGCTGATCACCTACCTCGAAGGCACTTTCCTGCACCATTTCGTATCTCTTCATGTCGTTAGTATCTAGAAATCTAGTGTCTTGAACGTACTCAACGATTGAGCTTCCACAGCCTCTGGGGCAGAGAATTCCAAAGATTCACCACTGCCTGAGTGAAGAAATCCCTCCTCATCTCAATCTTAAATGACCTGCCCCTTATTATGAGACTATGTCCTCTGGTGATGGGCTCATCAGCCAGGAGAAACATCCTATTTTTATCTACCTTGTCACGCCAAGTAAGAATTTTGTAAGTTTTAATGAGATCACCTCCTTCTTCAAAATTCTTGAAAATACAGGCCCAATTTCCTCAATCTCTCCTCAAAAGACAATTCCCCCCCCCCCGCCCCTTTCCAGGGATTAGTCTGGTGAACCTCAATTGCACTCCATCTATGGCAAGTACATCCTTCCTTAGGTAAGGAGACCAAAACTCTACACAATACTCTAGCTGCGGTCTCACCAAGGCTCTGTACAATTACAGCAAGACATCTTTACTCCTGTACTCAAATCCCTTTGCAATTAAGACTAACATGCCATTTGCCTTCCTTATTGATTGGACACCAACACCACCTAACCTCTCACCATTTAAGAAATATTCTGTCTGCTTTTTCCACAAAAGTGCATAACTTCACGTTATATTCCAATATGCCATGTTCTTTCCCATTCAAATAGCCTGTCGGACTGACAGGTGGTAAACTAGGGGGGAACCGCAGGGATCAGCGCTTGGACCCCAGCTATTCACAATATATATCAGTATTTGGATGAGGGAACAAAATGTAATATTTCCAAGTTTGTTGATGACATAAAACTTGGTAGGATGTGAGCAATGAGGAGGGTGTTAAGAGACTTCAAGGTGATTTAGATAGGCTGAGTGAGTGGGCAAATACATGGCAGATGCAGCGTAGCGTGAATAACTGTGAAGTTATCCACTTTGGTAGGACGAACAGAATGGCAGAGTATTATTTAAATGGTGATAGATTGGGAAATGTTGATGTTCAAAGGGACCTAGGTGTCCTTATACACCAATCACTGAAAGCAAGCAAGCAGATGTAGCAAGTAGTTAAGAAGGTAAAAGGTATGCTGGCCTTCATTGCCAGAGCACTTGAGTACAGGAGCAAATAAGTCATACTGCAGCTGTACAGGACCTTGGTGGGACCACACCTGGAGTACTGTGTGCAGTTTTGGTCTCATTACCTAAGAAAGGATATACTTGCCATTGAGGGAGTGCAGCGATAGTTCACCAGACTGATCCCTGGGATAGCAGGATTGTCCTATGATGGGAGATTGGGCCGACTAGGCCTCTACTCACTGCAGTTTAGAAGAATGAGAGGAGATCCCATTGAAACATATAAAATTCTGACAGAGCTGGACAGATTGGATGCAGGGATGATGTTTCCTCTGACTGGGGGTCTAGAACAAGTCTTAGGATACGGGGTAGGCCATTTAGGACTGAGATGAGGAGAAACTTCACTCAGTGGGTAGTGAACCTGTGGAATTCTCTACCACAGAAGGCTGTGGAGGCCAAGTCACTGAATATATTTAAGAAGTTTGATGCCCTTGTGACTCTGGATGATAAGCTGTTGACTTAAACATTTTTATCTCCAAACTGTTCATCACTTCCTTAAGCAGTTGTGACATGAAATTTGAATCCTGATCTGATTGTATTTCTTTTAGTAAACCATATCTTGTAAAGAAATTTAGTCAACTCTTCCATAATTCTCTTTGTTGTAATATTTCTCCAAGGTATTGCTTCAGGAAACCTTGTAGACACATCCATTATTGTTCATGAGTTCTGATTTCTACTTTTAGTCTTACGGAGGAGTCCTACACAATCAATCATGGCCCTGGTAAAAGGTTCTTCAAATGCTGATATTGGAATTAAAGGTGCCGGCTTAATCGCTGCTTGTAGTTTCCCTATCACCTGACATGTATGACATGTTCTACAGAATTTGACTACATCTCTTCGCAATCCAGGCCAATAAAAATACTTTTGTATTTTTGCTTGTGTCTTTCTGATTCCTAAATGTCCCCCCATTGGAATTTCATGAGCTATCCTCAGGATCTAATTTCTATATCCAAATGGTATGACAATCTGATGTGCTTCCCTCCAGTTTTCATCTGCTGAAACCTGATACGGTGCCACTTCCTCATTAAAACAGTACCCTTCATGTAATAACATTACCTGATCGAGGTACATAAAATTATGAGGGGCATAGATAGGATAGATAGGAAGAAACTTTTCCCCTTAGTGGAGGTGTCAATAACCAGGGGGCATTGATTTAAGGTAAGTGGCAGGAGGTTTAGAGGAGATTTGAGGAAAAGTTTTTTTCACCCAAAGGGTGATTGGAATTTGGAACACACTGCCTGAGGGGGTGGTAGAGATAGGAACCCTCACTACATTTAAAAAGTATCTAGATGAGCACTGTGACTCTATGATTCTGGAGTACACTCTGCCTGTTTCTGAGTAAGCTGTTTGAAAAAACTGTTTTATTTGCATATCCTTTTTGTGATACTCTACCAACTGCCTTGAGATAAATACCTCAGCTGCATTATCCTCCATTCTTTCTTCCTGAACAATGTTATCAAAACAGTATCAGCTAATTGAACTTAAATACCTTCTGCCTGCCTTTTAATTTCCTGTTCTTGTTTCAACCTGTGAGCCTGTGATCTTGTTATTATGCAATCTGGAAACAATCCAGGATGCTCCTTCTGCAGCACTTCTGTTGAGAACACCTCTACAGGCTGCTCAACCAGCATAGGCATTACCCACATCTGTGGCCCAGTTATATCATTGTCAAAAATAAATTGAACCCCTGTGATGGGCAATTTTCCCGAACAGAAGAGAGAGCACATCCTGAGTGGGGCACAGCCAGAGTGGGTATTTGGATTTGGTGCAAAGTGGGAATTTGGTGCATAGGGGATGAGGTGCTTTTTGCATTTTTTCCTTGCTATCCAACTTCTTAAATCTTCAGAGTGTGCTGCAGCAGGAGAGGCTACAAGGGAAAGGAATCACTGGTAAGTAGTGGGTAAGGTATTTACTACTTTAATTGTTTATAGTTTAAGATCTTTTTGTGGTTTACAGTTTGTATACTCTATCAAGGATCAGGAGAGAAGGACCCTAGAGTAATTGACTTAAAAGATTTAATTTAAAGGGATAAATCATGGCAGGAGAGCTCAAAGCTGTGGTGTGCTCCTCGTGCTCCATGTGGGAAGCCAGGGTCATTTCCAGTGCCCGGGACCAGCATGTGTGCAGGAAGTGTGTCCAGCTGAAGCTCCTGGAAGCTGGGGTTTCAGAGCTGGAAATGTGGCTGGGGACACTGTGGAGCATCTGTGGGTCTGAGAGCATTGTGGATAGCATGTTTAGAGAGGTGGTCACACCGCACATGAAGGGACTTGAGGAAAGAAGGGAACGGGTGACCACCAGGCAGTCCAAAAGGAACAGGCAGGTTGTTCAGGAGTCCCCTGGGGTCCCGCTCACAAATC
Organism: Carcharodon carcharias; assembly: GCF_017639515.1. Taxonomy (NCBI): domain Eukaryota; kingdom Metazoa; phylum Chordata; class Chondrichthyes; order Lamniformes; family Lamnidae; genus Carcharodon; species Carcharodon carcharias. Next base: position 205,391,374 of record NC_054470.1, on the reverse strand, counting down.
GGTATTCCATTTTGGAGGCTGATGAGGGCGCTGGTTCCTCCAGGGACTGCGGACAGAGCCAAGCTTCTGGCACCACAAGCAGCCTCTCTGTACAGGATGGGAGGAAGGGAGGAAGAGCAATAGTAATAAGGGATACTATAGTCAGGGGAACAGTTAGGCGCTACTGTGGCCATCAACGTGACTCCAGGATGGTATGTTGCCTCCCTGGTGCCAGGGTCCGGGATGCCACTGAACGGCTGCAGGGCATCCTGAAGGGGGAGGGTGATAAGTCAGAGGTCATGGTACATGTTGGTACCAATGACATAGGTAGAAAGAGGGATGAGGTCTTGCATCAAGAATTCAGGGAGTTAGGCAGTAGACTAAAAAGCAAGACCTCTCGGGTTGTAATCTCTGGATTACGCCTAGCGCCACGTGCTAGTGAGCTCAGAAATTGGAGAATAGCACAGATGAATATGTGGCTTAAGAGTTGTTGTAGGAGGGAGGGTTTTAGATTCCTGGATCACTGGGACCGTTTCTGGGGAAGGTGGGACCTGTACAAATGGGATCTACATCTAAACCAGAGCGGGACTAACATCCTTGTGGGCATGTTTGCTAGTACTATTGGGAGGAGTTTAAACAAATTTGACAGGGGGAGGGCACACAGAATGTTAGCAGAATAAGGACATATCATAATACAGTAAAACAATCAAGTCAGAGGGAGTAAAGCTGCAATAAGCTTCAAGGGAGTCAGGGAAGGCTGGATGGCCTCTACTTTAATGCCAGGAGTATTACAGGTAAAACGGATGAGTTAAGGGTGAGGATTGACATGTGGAATTGTGATATAGTAGCCATCACTGAGATGTGGTTGAGGGAAGGGCAGGATTGGCAGCTCAACATTCCGGGATATAGAATCTTCAGGTGAGAAAGGGGAGGGGGTAAAAGAGGAGGAGGCATTGCATTATTAGTTAAGGAGTCAGTTACTGCAGTAAGGAGAAATGATATCTTGGAGGGGACATCAAATGAAGCTTTGTGGGTAGAGCTTAGGAATAAAAAAGGGGCAACCACATTATTAGGTGTTTATTATAGACCCCGAGATAGTCAACGGGAAATTGAGAAGCAAGTACATGCACAGTTTGTGGAGGTGTGTAAAAACAATAACAATAACAATAGATGATTTCAACTTTTCCCACATTAATTGGGATAGACATAGTGTTAAGGGCTTGGATGGAGTGGATTTCTTGAAATGTGTACAGGAGAACTTTTTAGGTCAATATGTAGAGGGTCCAACATGGGATGGCGCAGTGCTGGACCTAATTCTGGGGAATGAAGCTGGACAGGTGGCTGAGGTGGTGGTAGGTGAGCATTTTAGCGATAGCAACCACAATATGGTACAGTTTAAGTTTGTTATGGAAAAAGAAATTGACAAATTGCAAAAAAATGTTTTAGATTGGGGGAGAGTGGATTTTAGTAAAATAAGGCAGGATCTGGCCAAGGTAGACTGGGAACAGTTACTTGTGGGGATATCTACAGAGGAACAGTGGGGGGTTTTCAAAAAGAAAATGGGGAGAGTGCAGGCTGAACATGTTCCCTCTAGGGTGATAGGAAGGAGTAAGAAGCCCAGAAAACCATGGATGACCAAAGATGTTCAGGTTAAGATGAGAAGGAAAAGAGAGGCTTTTAGCAGGGACAAGGGAAGCAAATCAGCAGAGGCGTTAGTGGAATACAGACAGTGCAGGGTGGAGCTTAAGAAAGCAATTAGGAGTGCAAAGAGGGGATATGAGAAAGCTCTGGTTGGTAAAAGTAGGGAAAATCCCAAGATATTCTATAAGTATAGCAATGGGAAGAGGATAAACAGGGAAAGAGTAGGGCCCATAAGGGACCAAGGGGGCAATCTATGGGTGGAGCCAGAGGACATCGCTAGAATGTTGAACAAGTACTTCACATCCATCTTTACCCAAGAGAATGAGGATGAAGGTATCGAACTTGGGGAGAGAGACTGCGAGGCTCTTAAGCAAATTGATATGCGGAGTGAAAAGGTATTGGAGGTGTTGGCAGGCTTAATAATGGACAAATCTCCAGGTCAGGATGATTTGTGTCCCAGACTGCTGAGGGAGGCAAGGGAGGAGATCGCAAGGGCTCTGACCCAAATTTTTAATCGCTCTCTAGCCACGGGGGAGGTGCCAGAGGATTGGAGAACAGCTAATGTGGTTCCGCTATTTAAGAAGGGTTGAAGAAATAAGCCAGGGAACTACTGGCCAGTGCGTCTCATGTCAGTGGTAGGGAAACTATTGAAGAAAATTCTGAAGGAGAGAATCTATCTCCACTTGGAGAGGCAAGGTTTGATCAGGGATAGTCAGCATGACTTTGTCAGAGGGAGGTCATGCCTCACAAATTTGATTGAATTTTTTGAGGGAGTGACCTATTGTGTAGATGAGGGTAGTGCAGTTGATGTAGTTTATATGGATTTCAGCAAAGCCTTTGACAAGGTCCCACATGGGAGACTTATAAAGAAGGCAAATGCACATGGGATACAGGGTAATTTGATAAGGTGGATTCAAAATTGGATTAGTTGTAGGAGACAAAGGGTGATGACAGAAGGATGCTTTAGTAACTGGAAGCCAGTGTCCAATGGCGTACCACAGTGATGTGTGCTGGATCCCCTATTATTTGTCATTTATATGAACAACATAGATGATTATGTGGGGGGTGGGATTAGTAAGTTTGCGGATAACACAAAGATTGGCCGGGTGGTTAACAGTGAGATTGAGTGTCTTGGACTACAGGAAGATATAGATGCGATGGTCAAATGGGCAGATAAGTGGCAGATGGAATTTAACCCTGAAAAGTGTGAGGCAATACACATTGGAAGGAGTAATTTGACAAGGAAGTATTCAATGAATGGCATGACACTAAGAAGTTCTGAGGAACAAAGGGACCTTGGCGTGTGTGTCCATAGATCTCTGAAGGCGGAGGGGCATGTTAGTTGGATGGTGAAAAAGGCATATGGGACACTTGCCTTTATCAGTCGAGGCATAGATTACAAAAGTAGGGAGATCATGTTGGAATTGTATAGAACCTTGGTGAGGCCACAGCTGGAGTACTGTGTGCAGTTCTGGTCACCACATTATAGGAAGGATGTGATTGTACTGGAGTGGGTGCAGAGGAGATTCACTAGGATGTTGCCTGGGATGAAACATTTAAGTTATAAAGAGAGGTTGGATAGACTTGGGTTGTTTTCGTTGGAGCAGAGAAGACTGAGGGGCAACCTGATGGAGGTGTACAAGATTATGAGGGGCATGGACAGGATGGATAGGGAGCAGCTGTTCCCCTTAACTTAAGGGTCAGTCACAAGGGGGCATTAGTTCAAGGTGAGGGGCAGGAGATTTAGGGGGGATGTGAGGAACAACCTTTTTACCCAGAGGGTGGTGACAGTCTGGAATGCACTGCCTGGGAGGGTGGTGGAGGCGGGTTGCCTCACCTCCTTTAAAAAGTACCTGGATGAGCATTTGGCATGTCATAACATTCAAGGCTATGGGCCAAGTGCTGGTAAATGGGATTAGGTAGGTAGGTCAGGTGTTTCTCACATGTTGGTGCAGACTCAATGGGCCCAAGGGCCTCTTCTGCACTTTGATTGTGTAATTCTGTGATTCTGTGATACTCCAACAATCACCTCACCTGTTTTACACTTACTCTTTAAATTTACCTTCCACAATAGAATAGGTTTAGCATCTCCATAAATCCTACTTATTATCATTTGTTCCTACAATACTCCCTCTGAACAGCAAATATCACATTAAGAGTTGACTCTCCCCTGTGTCTCTTAACATTTTAACATCTTTACCTACTCCACCCTGTACACATGGAAAGACTTTCCCTTCACATATAAAATCTTGAAACATTTCTGCAACCTCTCCTCCAAACTCCCTTGGGTAAAATGATAACACATTCCCACTTCTTTACCTATCACTGATTCTTCCTGTTTTACCTGTACATAAACTCTAGTTTTTCCTGTCTCTGTACCTCAGAACCCACAGTATTTTTGCTTCCAGAAACTTTTTTGCATACCAATAATCCCTACAGATTTTCCCTGTAATTTCCAACACACTGACTTGTGTGCTCAACTCTATTACAATGAAAAAACCTCAATTTCTGAGTGTCCCTCCTTTGTAGTCTGAGAAAAAAACTTCCTGAGAATTTCCACCTACTCCTTCTCTTCCCTGACTATCCACCTTTCTTTCACCTTCCTGCTTTCTATCCTTCTCTGATTTAAAAGGGCAACGAAGAAAAGGTTTAGATCTGTGAACTAACTCAAAATCATCAGCTATCTCGGCTGCTTGTCTTACAGAATCAACCCCTCTGTTCCTCCACATGAGCTCTCAAGGCCAAAAGAATTGAATCTTTAAATTCTTCCAAAAGAACTATTTCTCTGAGAGCTGTGTATGTTGTCTCCATCATTAATGCCCATATCCACCAGACAAAATTATTTTGTTTTACCCTCTTAAACTCAATATAAGTTTGCCCAGGCTGTTTTCTCATATTCCTGAATTCCTGCCTGTATACCTCAGAAACCATCTCATATGCCTTTTTTTGCCACATCATAGTTCACTGACATTTATTCTGACAATGAAGCATAAACCTCTTGTGCTTCACCTATCAACCTCAATTGTAAGAACAATGTCCAGTTTTCCTGTGGCCATTTCAACTGTTTAGCTATCTTTTCAAATGAAATAAAGAATGTTTCAATATCACTTTCTTCAAACTTTGGAAGCACTTGTACAAATTTAAACATCTCCCCATTTGGTTCTGATCTGGAATTAAATCCTTCCTCACCTTCTGGTGTCTCTTTTTTAACTGCCAGCATTTTAAGCTGGAATTCTCTGTCTCACTCTCTTTTTCTCTTTCTTCTTTTTTTAACCTTGCCATTTCTCATTCTGTCAATTCCATTAACTTAACTTTAGTTACCTTTTGTAAACCAACCAAAGTTATAACTTCAACTCCCAGTCAAGTCTTAGCAACTGCCAAAGTCATGTTGCAGTCTCACCAATTAAAAACAAATCCCTCACACCAACAGCTGAATTAAAAGTGCTTCTTATACTCATAACCTTAAGATTCACCAACTACAGACCAATCAAGTAATTTCAAATAAATCCCACAAAGAGCTCTCAATTTTGTTATGGTACAGTGGATGGTAAATGCTGAGCTGCCCAAATCCCAGAGGAAAATTTGAAACAGCTGCCACAACTGTTTTGCAATTTGTATTTTATTTTGAGTTGCGTGTCCTGAATTCAGTAGTAATAACACTACCACGACTTCAGAGGTTTTAGAAAGCCAAATTAAACATTTATTAACAAAAGAAAAGATTTTAAGCACATATGTAGTTCTACAAATTCTACATTAATACCTAATGCCCCTAGTTAATCTGGCTCCCAGTTACACCTCCGTAAGGCAATAGTAAAAAGAAATAGATTTAAACAGGCCCAGGCAAAGCACACAATACCCTTGACAGTGATATTCAAAGTGAGTTTTCTCAGCTTCTGTTCCTGTAGACAGCAGCTTGATGCACAGAGGCTGGAGGCTTTTCACACTTGTGTTAGATGTTAGAATGGCCTTCTCCCCTTACACATAATGTGTATTTGTGTTTATATGTGTTTCTCCCTTTTAATGAAAATGTAATTGTTCCCATATATTTTTGCAACTTTATTTTTCACATAATATAAATCTTTTCATTGTACTAATTTTATCAGTAACCACTGAGAAAACTAAACACACTGTTTGGCTTAGACCATAAGACCATAAGACATAGGAGCAGAAATTAGGCCATTCAGCCCAGCGAGTCTGCTCCGCCATTCAATCATGGCTGAAACGTTTCTCAACCCCATTCTTCCGCCTTCTCCCCATAACCTTAGCTTCTTCTGACTAAGTGTAACATCTTATCATCTCTTTGAAACTACTCTGGTTCATCTAAAAATGCAAATGTTCCTCACCCCTCATATTCTAAAACTTCAGCCATGTTTGCATATTTAGCATTTCAAACCTAGCTTCTTTTTGATACATCAAAGTCCCCAGACAAGCCGACGCTAATTCAATTAAATCCACCACCCCCACACACACAGACACTATCCAAACCCCACTATTAACCCACTTTTACAATAAATCGCAAAAATATTTTGAAAATTATTATATTTTCATGACACATAATTACTGTAGCATTTACTGTACCTTGTTACATTATCTCTAATTTCCTGTTTACTGCCATCCCCTATCTTATCACTACTGTTTGGCAGCATATAGACAATTCTCACTAATGTTTTCCAGCCCTTGTTGCTTCTTTGCTGCACCCAGACTGATTCTACATCTAGATTTTCTGAGCCAATATCCTGTCTCACTATTGCACTGGTTTCATCCTTAACGAACAATGCCACACCACCTCCTTTTCCTTTTTGCCTGTCTATCCTAAATATTGAGTACCCTTGGATATTCAGTTCCCAGCCTTGGTCACCCTGCAGCCATGTCTCCGTAATCACAATCATACCATTACATCTATTTGCACTATTAATTCATATACCTGATTGCGAATGCTCCGTGCATTCAGCTACATTGCATTTAGACTTGTCATTTTCAAATTTTTACACATTTTTATCGTACTTTGTCCTTATTTGCTGCTAGCCCTTATTTCTTCTGCCTTCTTTTGCTTTCTACTTTTCTGTCTTTCACTCCTATCTTTGTTTCCCTTTCTTGCATCTCCATGCTCAGGTTCCCATCCCCCTGCCAGTCTAGTTTAATCCACCCCCCACAACAGTGCTAGCGAATACCCCTGTGAGGATATTGGTCCCAGTCCTGCTGGGATGCAACCCATCCAGGTTGTACAGGTCCCATCTTCCCCAGAGTCGGTCCCAATGTCTCAGGAATCTAAACACCTCCCTCCCACACCATCTCTCCAGCTATGCATTCATGTGGTCTATTCTCCTATTCCTGATCTTGCTAGTACATGGCACTGGGAGTAATCTTGAGATTAGTACCTCTGAGGTCCTGCCTTTTAATTTATTTCTTATTTCCCTATATTCTGCTTTCAGGACCTCAACCCTCTTTTTACCTATGTTGTTGGTATGGGCCACAACCTCTGGCTGTTCACCCTCTCCCTTCAGAAGGTCCTGCAACCGCTCAGTGATATCCTTGAACCCTGGCACCAGGGAGGCAACTTACCATCCTGGTGTCATGTCTGTGGCTGCAGAAAGGTCTATCTGTTCCCCTTACGATAGAATCCCCTATCACTATTGCTCTCCTGCTCTTTCTACCACCGTCCTGTGCTGCTGAGCCGCTCGTGATGCCACAAACTTGGCTCTTGTTGTATTCCCCTGAGAAACTATCTCCTCCCAACAGTTTCCAAAATGGAAAATCTGTTGGAGAGGGAGATGGACCCAGGGGACTCCTGCATTACCTACCTAGAGATTTTACTCTGTCTGGTGGTAACCCATTCCCTTTTTGCCTGTGCAGTCTTTACCTGTGGAGTGGCAACCACACAGTATGTGCTATCTATGAAGATCTCATCCTTGCAGGTGCTTGACAGTGAGTCCAACTGCAGCTCGAGCTACACAACAGGAATTTTGAGTAACTGCAGCTGGAGAAATTCCTGCACATGTGATCGCCATGTACAGTGGAAGTGTCCCTGACTTCCCACATTGCACATGAGGAGCATTCTACTTGGCCAAACTGCCCTTCCATGACTTACCCTTAAATTACTTCCTTTACTTTTACTTCCTCTAGTTTCGAGAATATTAAGGACAAAAGAAATACTTACCAGGTCCTACTTACCAAAGCTGCCACTCTTCTTACTGGGGCAGGGTAAAAACTGAAAGGGTTGTTCCTACCCTCTTCAGTGAACTCCCTCACTCACCAAACTCCAACTTCATACAGTGCAAGTGCTGTCACATTCAATGAGGTCAATGAGTTAGCCATTGTCCATTTTTAAAAATAGAATTTAAGCAGGAGATTATGGAAGAGAAGCAAATATTTAAGACTTTTTTCCTTCATGCCTTCTCGATATCTCTGAGTATTCTACTTCCTGTGAGTGACATTCCAGTTCTCATTTTTCCTTATTAAAAGCATCTTTGCACATGGCAGTTTATTCTCTATACTGATAAGTGTCTCCTTGGCAGAGTATAATTTCTATCGTTCAAGCTCACACTCTGTAATTGTGTTTCTGCTAATTGTTTTTGAAACTCTTCATGTGCTTTTATGAGAACTTCTACTTCCTCCTGCCATTCTCTGTCTATGTATCCCATGACTAGTCAAGCAACAGCCTGACATAATCATATGCACAGAATCATATCTTACATATCATATCCCAGACACCACCATCACCATCCCTGGGTATGCCCTATCTCCTGCTGATTACCACGTATCGCACTCCCTCAGCTGATGAATCAGTGCTTCTCCATGTTGAACGTCACTTGGAGGAAACACTGAGAGTGGCAAGGGCGCAAAATGTACTCTGGGTGGGGGACTTCAATGTCCATCACTAAGAGTGGCTCAGTAGTACAACTACTGACCAAGCTGGCCGAGTCCTGAAGGACATAACTGCCAGACTGGGTCTGGTGAGGGAACCAACAAGAGGGAAAAACATATTTGACCTTATCCTCATCGACCTGCCTGCCGCAGATGCATCTGTCCATGGCAGTATCGGTAGGAGTGACCACAGCACAGTCCTTGTGGAGTCTAAGTCCTGCCTTCATGTTGAGGAAACCCTCCATCGTGTTGTGTCACAGAATCTTTACAGTGCAGAAGAAGGCCATTTGGCCCAGCAAGTCTGCACTGGCTCTCTGAAAGAGCATACCATGAAGTTCCATTCCCCTGCCTTATCCCCATAACCTTGCACATTCTCTCTTTTCAGGTAGCAATCCAATTCCCTTTTGAATACCTCGATCGAACCTGCCTCCAACCACCCTTTCAAGAAGTTTGTTCCGGACTCCAACCACCCTCTGGGTGAAAACATTTTTCCTCACATCACATTTACTCCTTTTACCAATTATTTTGAATCTGTGCCCTCTAGTTTTTGATGTTCTCTTGATTGATAACAGTTTCTCACTATTTACCCTGTCCATACCCCTCAGGACCTTGAATACCTCTATCAAGTCTCCTCTCAGCTTTCTTTTCTCTGAGGAAAAGAGTCCCAATCTCCCCTCATAGCTACAGTTCTTTATACCTGGAATCATTCTGTGAATCTCACCTGCACTCTCTCCCAGTGCCTTAACATCTTTCCTCAAGTATGGTGTCCAGAATTGAATGCAGCACAGCAGATGAAACTAACTAGTATCTTATACGATAAGGCATCTGATGTATATTAATGACCTAAATTGTGGTGTGCATGATTTCAAAATTTGCAGATTATACAAAGATCAACTGTGATCAACTTGTTAACTGTGATGGAGATAGTCTTAAACTTCAAAATGACATAGACATGTTGGTGGGTTGGGCAGACAAATAGCAGATTGGCATTTATTGTCCATCCCAAATTGTCCTTGCTCAGAGGGCATTTAAGAGTCAACCACATTCTTGTGGGTCTGGAGTCACATGTAGGCCAGACCAGGTAAGTATGGAAGATGAAAAACAAAAACAAAAACAGAATTACCTGGAAAAACTCAGCAGATCTGGCAGCATCGGCGGAGAAGAAAAGAGTTGACGTTTCGAGTCCCCATGACCCTTCGACAGAACTTGAGTTCGAGACCAAGAAAGAGTTGAAATATTTCAACTAAGTTCTGTCGAAGGGTCACGAGGACTCGAAACGTCAACTCTTTTCTTCTCCGCCGATGCTGCCAGACCTGCTGAGTTTTTCCAGGTAATTCTGTTTTTGTTTTTGTTTTGGATTTCCAGCATCCGCAGTTTTTTTGTTTTTATTTAAGTATGGAAGATTGCCTTCCCTAAATGACATTAGTGAACCAGATGGGTTTTTATGACAACCTGCAATGGTTTCATAGTCATCAAACTTTTAATTCCAGATTTCCTGCTATGGTGGGATTTGAACCCACAGCATGACCCTGGGTCTTTGAAATACTAGTCCACTGATAGTATCACTATGCCACAGCCACCTTCCCAGCTTAAGATGCTATATGCTTTATTTACTGCTCTCTCAATATGCCCTGTCATCTTCAATGACTTATGTACATGTACACCGAGGTCCATCTGTTCCTGCACCTCCTTTAGAGGCTCTCCCTTTATTTTATGCTGTCTTACCATATTTTTCCTGCCAAAATTAATCACTTCACACTTCTCTGCATTGAACCTCATCTGCCACTTGTCTGCCCAATTCACCAATGTGCCAATGTCCTTTTGAAGTTTAAGACTATCCCCATCACAGTTGTCAACGTTCCCAATCTTTGTATCATCTGCAGATTTTGAAATCATGCCCTGCACACCACTGTCTAGGTCATGAATATACATCAGGAAGTGCAAGGGTCCCAACGCTGACCCCTGAGGAACTCCATGACAAATCTTCCTCCAATCTGAAAAACAACCATTTATCACTATTCTGTTTCCTGTCACTAAGCCAAGTTATTATCCAAGTGCCTAATTTCCCTTTTGTTCCATGACCTAGAATTTTACTCACAAGTCTGTTGTGTGGCACTGTATCAAATGCCTTTTGAAAATCCATATACGCCACATCAACAGTGTTTCCCTTATCAACCTTCTCTGTTACTTCCTCAAAAAACTCCAGCAAGTTAGTTAAACATGATTTTCCCTTGATGAGCACATGTTAGCTTTCCTTAATTATCTTGCACTTGTCTAAGTGAATATTGATTTTATCCTGTACTATAGTTTCTTGACCTCCTGCTGGTGGGAACTGTTTCTCCCCATTTACGCTATCCAGACCCCTCATGATTTTGAACATGTCTTACAAATCTCCTCCCAACCTTCTCTTCTGCAAGGAGAACAGCCCCAGCTTTGCCAATCTATCCACATAACTGAAGTCTCTCATCCTTGGAACCATTCTCATCAAACTTTTCTGTACCTTTTCTAAAACCTTCACATCCTCCTCATTGAAGCTGAATCAGTCTTTTATGAAGGTTCATAACTTAGTCGCTTTTATACTCTGTACCCATGACTCAGTATAACTTATTACCTGCACTCTCCACCTGTCCTGCCACTTTCAATGATTTATGCCCATAAACACCCAGGGCCCTCTGTTCTTGCATTTCCTTTAGAATTGTACCCTTTATTTTCTATCATACCTCCTTATTCTTCTGACCAAAATCTATTACTTCATACTTCTCTACATTAAATTTCATCTGCATGAGTCTGCCCATTCCACCAGCCTGACTAGGTCCTCTTGAATTCTATCACTATCCTCCTCACAGGTCATAATGCCTTCAAGTCTTACATCATTTTCAAATTTTGAAATTGTGCCCTGTAGACCCAGGTCTAGGTTATAAATATAAATCAAGAAAAGCAGTGGCCCCTTGAAACCATCCCCCGGTCAGGAGTAAGTATAGATTTTTGTAATTCATGTTCTTTATATGATTAATTAAACTGTTGTATAATTAAATTCTAGCTATGCTAAAGGCTAATGATTCAAAACGCCGCATGGTTTGAAATAAAATGCCGGCTCACACCATATTTTTCACTTAAAAAGCATAGTTTTACTTACATTTGGGGACTTAAATGTATTAGGGAAACAACTTAATAAAAGATTTAGAAATGATATGGCCAACACATTTTCTTAGAGCTCCTGCACCTCAAAATTTGGCAATACATCCCTGATTAGAGGGTTGAGGATAACTTTCTTTCAGTGGTTGCAGTTGCGGACTGTGCCCTGATGCTGCTTCAGTGCTTACTACTACCCTCCGGGGCAGAAGGTGGTGGTGGTTTGGTGCTCATAGTTCCCTCTCCAGTGGGGAAAGGTGGCGCGGGGTGAGAGTGGAGAATTCATTTTAAATAAGGAGAGGGAGATTTCATTTAAAAAGAACGTGGAGAGCAGCTGATTTGGTGAGTTAGTTTTGTGAGTATTTCTAGTCTTTAAAGTAAAATTAAGGTCTATAGTTTATGTTTAGGTCTCTGGTTGTTATTTTCTCTCTCAAAAATAACCTGTTAAGTATAGGATCGATACTGGTTAAATTAAATAAAATACAATAGCCATGGCAAGATGGGTGATGTGTTGCTGCTGCAACATGTTGGAGCTACTGGACATCAAGGTGATCCAGAGCGAACACATCTGCAGTAAGTGTTTGCAGCTCGAGGAGCTTCGGATCTGAGCTGAGGAGCTGGAGTCTGAGCTGCAGACATTGCGTCACATCAGGGAGGAGGAAAGTTACCTGGACACTTTGCTCCAGGAGGTGGTCACATCCCACAGGTTAGATATTTTCGAAATTGGTCTGTGATCAGGGGCAGGAGGGTGTGACTGCAGGTGAGGCAGGTATGGAGATCCAAGGGGTAGCGTTCAAGGAGCCTCAGCCCCTGAAATTGTCCAACAGTTACGAGGTTCTTGCAAGCTGTGTGGGGACTGCAGGGAGAATGAGTGAACTGACCACAGCACCGTTGTACAGGGGGTTTTTCAAGTTGGGGGAGGAAATAGGAACATAGTCGTGGTTGGGGACAGCATAATTAGGGGAATAGAGCAGCCATGAGAGTGATTTCCGAAGGCCTGCCCAATGCCAGGGTTAAGGACATCTCCTGTGGGCTGGAGGGGAACTTGGGAGTGGGTGGGGAGGGAACCAGTTGTCGTCGTCCATGTTGGTACCAATGATAGGACTAGAAAGGAGGTTCTGCTGAAAGCGTTTGATCAGTTAAGAACTAAATTAAAAAGCAGAACCTGCAAGGTAATAATCTCAGGATTACTACCTGAGCCATGGGCAAACTGACATAGGGTAAATAAAGTCAAGGAGTTAAGTGCGTGGCTGAAAAATAGGTGTGGGAGGAATGGGTTTCAGTTCATGGGGCACTGGCACCAGTACTGGGGTAGAAGAGAGCTGTTCCAGTGGGACGGGCTTCACTTGAACCATGCTGGGACCAGTGTCCTGGCAAACTGAATAACTAGGGCTGTAGAGAGGGCTTTAAACTAAATAGAGGGGGACAGGGTTCTGGAAACGGGATGCGTAGGCTTACAAAGCAAAAGGACATGGCAGCCTTGCAGGGCAGCTATTTATGTAATGATACCCAGAGAGTGACAGGAAGGCACAGAGTGTACAAACATATATAAAAAAACAGTAAATAGGGTCAAAGGTGGAAAAAATTGTAAAAAGACAAAATTAATGGCTCTTTACTTAAATGCGCGTGGTATTCAGAACAAAATAAATGTATTAATGGCACAAATAGAGGTCAATGGCTATGATCTTATAGCCAGTACGAAAGCATGGTTATAAGAAGATCAAAGCTAGGAATGAAATATTCAGAGGCATGTGACTTTTTGAAAGGACAGGCAGGAAGGAAAGGGTGGTGGGGTAGCTTTGTTAGTATGGGATGGAATAAGCACGGTAGCAAGAAATGATCTTGGACTGGAAGATGGAGAATCCATATGGGTGGAGGTAAGAAATAGCAAAGGGAAGAAGACACTGGTGGGAGCAGTTGATAGGCCCCCTAACAGTAGCTATGCTGTAGGACAGAGAATAAATCTGGAGATAATGAGGACATGTAAAAAAGGCAGTACATTAATCATGGGTACATTTAATCTTCATGAAGATTGGGAAAATCAAATTGGCAGAGGTAACCACGAGCAAGAATTCATAGAGTTTATTTGGGACAGTTTCCTAGAACAATATATTGTGAATCCAACCAGGGATCAGGCTATTTTGGACCTGGTAATGTGTAATGAGGCAGGTTTAATAATTGATCTTACAGTAAAGATCCCCTCAGAAACAGTGACCATAACATGGTGGAATTTAGCATTCGGTTTGAGAGTGAGAAACTTAGTTCGGAAACAAATGTGCTAAACATAAATAAGGGTAATTACAAAGGAATGAGGACAGAGTTGGCTGGAGTGGACTGGGAAAGGAGTTTAGCAGAAAAGACAGATGATGAACAATGGCAAACCTTTAAGAAAATAGTTCATGACTCACAACAAAGATATACCCCAGTAAGGAAGAAGGATTCAAGGAAGTGGACAAACCAACCATGGTTAACCAAGGAAGTTAAGGATAGTATCAAATTGAAAGAAAAACATACAATGTGGCAAAGATTAGTGGTAAGCTAGAGGTTTGGGAAAGTTTTAAAAACCAATAGAAGATGATCAAAAAATAATAAAGGGAGAGAAAATAAACTTTGAGGGTAAACTAGCAAGTAATATAAAAATGCACAGTAAAAGATTCTTTAAATATATAAAAAGGAAGAGAGAGGCCAAAGTGAACGTAGGCCCCTTAGAGAATGAGGCTGGGGAAATAATAATGGGGAACCAGGAATTGACAGAGGAGTTGAATAAATACTTTGCTTCAGTCTTCACGGTAGAAGATTCCAATAGCATTCCAAAAATACTAAATATTCAAGCGGTAAAAGTGGGGGAGGAAATAAATACAATAACTAGAGGAAAAGTACTAAGGAAACTATGGGGCTAAAGGCTGATAAGTCCCCTGGATCTGATGGGTTGCTTCCTAGGATATTGAAGTAGCTGCAGAGATAGTGGATGCATTGGTAGTAATCTTCCAAGAATCCTTAGATACTGGGAAAGTCCCAGAGGATTGGAAAACTGCCAATGTGACACCCATATTCAAAAAGAGAGACAAAAAACAGGTAATGATAAGCCAGTTAGCTTAACATCCATCATTGAGAAAATGTTAGAGTCTATTATAAAGGATGTAATGACAGAGCATTTGGAATGCAAAATATAATCAAGCAGAGTCAGCATGGCTTCATGAAGAAGAAATCATGCCTCACACATTTATCAGAATTCTTTGAGAGGGTAGCAAGAAGGATAGATAAAGGGGAGCCAGTAGATGTCATATATTTGGATTTCCAAAAGGCATTCAATAAGTTCTTGCACATAAGGCTACTTAATAAGATAAGAGCCCAAGGTAAAAGCAAAATACTGCGGATGCTGGAAATTGGAAACAAAAACGGAAATAGCTAGAAAAACTCAGCAGGTCTATTAGCATCTTTGGAGAGAGAAACAGAGTTAACGGTTCAAGTCCATATGACCCTTCTTCAGAGCTCGAAATGTTAACTCTGTTTCTCTCTCCACAGATCCTGCTAGACCTGCTGAGCTTTTCTGGCATTTTCTACTTTTGTGTAAGAGCCCATGGTGTTGGGGGTAGTATATTAGCATGGATAGAGGGTTGGCTAACTAATAGAAGACAGAGAGTTGGGATAAGGGGAGCATTTTCAGGATGGCAAACTGTAACTAGTGGAATGCCACAGGGATCAGTGCTGGAGCCTCAATTATTTGCAATATATATTGATGACTTGGATGAGAGAAATTAATGTACTATCGCCAAGTTTGCAGATAACACAAAAATAGGTGGGAAGGTAAGTGGTGAGGATGACACAAGGAGTCTACAAAGGGATATAGACAGGTTAAGTGAGTGGGCAAAAACTTGGCAAATGGAATATAATGTGGGAAAATGGGAGGTTATGCCCTTTGGCAGGAAGAATAGAAGAGCTGAATATTATTTAAGTGGAGAAAGGCTGCAGAAATCTGCAGCACAGAGGGATTTGGGAGTCATTGTGTATGGATCCCAAAAAGCTAACATATAAGTTCAACAGGTAATAGAGAAGGCAAATGGAATGTTGGCCTTAATTTCAAAGAGAATGGAGTATAAAAATAGGGAAGTCTTGCTAAAACTATACAAGTCACTAGTTAGACCACACCTAGAATATTATGAACAGTTTTGGTTCCATTACCTAAGGAAAGGTATACTGGAATTGGAGGCAGTCCAGAGAAGGTTTACTGGGATAATCCCAGGTCTGGAGGGATTTTCTTATGAGAGGTTGACTAGGTTGGGCCTGTACACACTGGAGTTTAGAAGGATGCGAGGTGACCTTATTGAAATATATAAGATTTTTAGGGGTCTTGACAGGGTAGATGCTGACAGGTTGTTTCCCCTTGTGGGAGAGTCTAGGACCAGAGAACATAATCTCAGAGTAATGGGGTGCCCATTTAAAACAGAGATGAGGAGGAATTTCTTCCCTCAGAGGGTAGTTAATCTGTGGAATTCTTTACCGCAAAGGGCTATAGAAGCTGGGTCATTAAGTATATTCAAGGCTGAGATAGACAGATTTTTAATCAGTAAGGGAATCAAGGATTATGGGGAAAAGGCAGGAAAGTGGAGTTGAGGATTATCAAATCAGCCATGATCTCATTGAATGGTGGAGCAGTCTCGATGGGCCGAGTGGCCTACTTCTGCTCCTGCATCTTATGGTTTTATGGCTTTGTGGCTACAGTTTACCCTCCGGGGAGTGGGAGTTGGGATGGGGCGAAGACGGTGCAGGTTAGGTGCCTGCAGTTTCCCCTCTAAGGGGAAGGCGGCGCTGGTTAGGTTCCTACCGTTCCCCCTCGAGGGGGAAGGTGGTGCTGGTTCGGTGCCTGCAGTTCCCCCTCTAGGGGTAAGGTGGCGCTGGTTAGATGCCTGCAGTTCCACCTCCGGGGCGCAGGCAGCGCTGGTTTACGCGGCTTATCTTGTTTCCGGCTGTTTTCTCTTTAGCTGCCCCTTGACCTACTGAACCGGAGCGCGCGGCGAGGAAGCGGGAACCGGAGAGAAAGTGAGAAACGTCCCAAAAAACTGATAAAAACCCGAATAACCGAGGGCCCGAGACTTGGCTGCGGAGCTGACTCTCCCCCTCCCTCCTCCCCCTCCTCTCTCCCTCCCCCTCCTCTCTCCCTCCCCCTCCTCTCTCCCCCTCCCCCTCCCCCTCTCCCTCCCTCACCCTCTCCCTCTCACCCTCTCCCTCTCCCTCACTCTCCCTCACCCTCTCCCTCACTCTCCCCCACCCCCAGCTCTCCCTCTCCCTCTCACCCTCTCCCTCACTCTCCCTCACCCTCACTCTCCCTCACCCTCTCCCTCACTCTCCCTCACCCTCTCCCTCACTCTCCCCCACCCCCAGCTCTCCCTCTCCCTCTCACCCTCTCCCTCTCCCTCACTCTCCCTCACCCTCTCCCTCACTCTCCCCCACCCCCAGCTCTCCCTCTCCCTCTCACCCTCTCTCTCTTTCTCTCCCTCAGGATGCCGCCTCTGATGTGCCCCAGCAGCCCCGGCGCAGCGGTGATGGACTCGCTGGAGAACGCGGGCCGCCTGATTGACAGACACCTCCTGGAGGACCGCCTGTACCCGGAGCTGTCCGAGCTGCTCAACGTCCCCAATTATAGTAAGGAGCTTCTCCCGTGGTCAGCTTGCCCCTGTCCCAGGGCAGGGGGAGGTTTGTCGTGCTGCTCAGAGGCACGGTTTAATGATGGTAATGGGGATTGGCATCTCAGGACACAAGGGAAAAGTAACAAAATGTTGGAATTAAAGGTGCTCCGCTGCCCTTACTAAATGTATAAAATCTTTGAAACAAGTTAGGTGAACGAATGGTATAAATGTGGTTTGATCCAGTAGCCATTATTGAAATACAGTTGGAGTGTTCAAGGTTGGAAGGTAAATATTCGATGGTATGTGACTTTTAAAAAGAAAGGCAAAATAGAAGAGACAGAAGGGTTAGCTGACAATAAAGGATGTAGAGAATAGGATCTCAGTCCAGGAAATCAGGACATACCATCAGTATGGATGGAGCTGCAGAATAACCGAGGGCAGAAAAGATTCGAAGGACTAGCTTATAGGCCACCTCACAGTGGCCATGGTGTTGGGCAGAGTATAAACCAGGAAATTATAAGAGTATATAACAGCAATGCAAAAATCCTGGGAGTTTTTAATCTTCATCTAGACTGACAAATTAGTAAAATAGCTTGGAAGATGGGTTAGTGGAATGGATTTGAGACAGTTTTTCAGAATATTAAGTTGAGCCAACTAGGGGGCAGCCTATTTTAGACCTGGTTTTGTTAATTTTTTATCTGATGGTGAAATATCCTTGAAGGAAGGGTGATTGTAATAGAAAAGAATTTAATGTTAAGTTTGTCAGTGATGTTGTTAAGTCCAAAACAACAACATCTCGGAGTTGTTTGTTTCCTCTTTCTATCTTTCCCACCCCAAAGAAATTGGTTCTCACTCGACTACAGGGAAAGGAGCTAGCTGTTTGATGAGTATCTGGTAAACGAGTAAGTTCTATTCTATCCCTAAGATTAAAATAGTGCACAATTTGATAGTAAATGTAATAACATATAAGAAAACAATGTAATTAAGTGATTAATATAACTAAGTAATTATTTAAAACACATGAAGGATGGCAGGACAGGTGATGTGTTAAATTGCAGCATCTGGGAGCTCCTGGATAATTGTGATCCATCAGCAGTAAGTGTTTGTGGCTTGAGGAACTTCAGCTCAGAGTCATTGAGCTGGAGGCTGAGCTGCAGACTCTGTGACACAGCAGGGAGGGGACAGTTACTTGGATGCTTTGTACCAGGAGGCAGTCACACCACTTAGGAGATAGGATCTTCTGATTTGGTCAGTGGCTGGGGACAGGAGGGTGTGACTGTGAGTGACCCAGAGAGCAGGAGTGTGAGCCTCTGTAAATGTCCAACAGGTATGAGGTTCTCTCAGCTTGTTTGGATGAGCAAACTGACGATGGCACTGTGGTAGAGGAAGCCATCCAAATGGGGGAGCAAAAACAAAAGTAGTGGTAGTAGGGGACAGTATAGTGAGGGGGATTGACACCGTTCACAAGGAGCAAGAGTCCATACGGCTGTGTTGCCTGCCGGGTGCCAGAGTTCAGGACATTTGCTCAGGGCTGGAGAGGAACCTGCAGTGGGAGGGGGAGGATCCGGTTGTCATGGCCAATGTCGGTACCAGCAGCAAAGGCAGGATGAGGAAGGAGGTTCTGCAAAGTCAGTATGAGGAGCTAAGTACCAAATTAAGAAGCAGAACCTCAAAGGTAATAATTTCGAGATTATTACATGAGCCAAGTGCAAATTGTCATAAGGCAAATAAGATTAGAGAAATGAATGCATGGCTTAAAGATTGGTGTGGGAGAAGTGGGTTCTGGTTTGTGGGGCATTGGCTCCAGTATTGGGGAAAGTGGGATCAGTAACATTGGGGTTGTCCACACCTGAACCGTACTGGGGCTGGTGCCCTTGCGAGGCACTAATGAGGGAAGTAGAGCGGGTTTTAAATTGAATAGTAGGGTTAAGGGATCAAAGTTAGCAAGATGTGGTAAATCAAAGAGTAGAGACAAGGCAAGAGAGACAGGTATTAATATAGGAAATGGTAAACAGACCATGATAGGGAGGGACAGAGTACAAATCTAAGAGGGAATCAGTCGATAAGACTAGACACTACACAATATAGCAAAAGGACAAAACTAAAGGATAAAAACAAAAAACTGCGGATGCTGGAAACCCAAAACAAAAACAGAATTACCTGGACAAACTCAGCAGGTCTAGCAGCATCGGCGGACAAGAAAAGAGTTGACGTTTCGAGTCCTCATGACCCTTCAACAGAATTGATCTTTCTTTACAAAGAGAGGGAAATATAAGCTGGTTTAAGTTTGGGGGGGGGGGTGTGGTTTAGGATAGGAGCAGATCATCAAAAGATGTCACAGACAAAAGAACACATAGGTGTTGAAGTTGGTGATATTATCTAAACTAATGTGCTAATTAAGAATGGATGGTAGGGCACTCCAGGTATAGCTCTAGTGGGGGTGGGGGAGCATAAAAGATTTAAAAATAATGGAAATAGGTGGGAAAAAGAAAAATCTATATAAATTATTGGAGAAAAAAAAAACACAAAAGGAAGGGGGAAGAAACAGAAAGGGGGTGGGGATGGAGGAGGGAGCTCAAGACCTAAAGTTGTTGAATTCAATATTCAGTCTGGAAGGCTGTAAAGTGCCTAGTCGGAAGATGAGGTGCTGTTCCTCCAGTTTGCGTTGGGCTTCACTGGAACAATGCAGCAGGCCAAGGACAGACATGTGGGCAAGAGAGCAGGGTGGAGTGTTAAAATGGCAAGCGACAGGGAGGTTTGGGTCATTCTTACGGACATACCGCAGGTGTTCTGCAAAGCGGTCATCCAGTTTACGTTTGGTCTCTCCAATGTAGAGGAGACCGCATTGGGAGCAACGAATACAGTAGACTAAGTTGGGGGAAGTGCAAGTGGAATGCTGCTTCACTTGAAAGGAGTGTTTGGGCCCTTGGACGGTGAGGAGAGAGGAAGTGAAGGGGCAGGTGTTACATCTTTTGCGTGGGCATGGGGAGGTGCCATAGGTGGGGGTTGAGGAGTAGGGGGTGATGGAGGAGTGGACCAGGGTGTCCCGGAGGGAACGATCCCTATGGAATGCCGACAGGTGGGGTGAAGGGAAGATGTGTTTGGTGGTGGCATCATGCTGGAGTTGGCGGAAATGGGGGAGGATGATCCTTTGAATGGTGAGGCTGGTGGGGTGATAAGTGAGGACAAGGGGGACCCTATCATGTTTCTGGGAGGGAGGAGAAGGCGTGAGGGTGGATGCGCGGTAGATGGGCCGGACACGGTTGAGGGCCCTGTCAATGACCGTGGGTGGAAAACCTCAGTTAAGGAAGAAGGAGGACATGTCAGCGGAACTGTTTTTGAAGTTAGTATCATCGGAACAGATGCAATGGAGGCGAAGGAACTGAGAGAATGGGATGGAGTCCTTACAGGAAGTGGGGTGTGAGGAGCTTTAGTCGAGGTAGCTGTGGGAGTCTGTAGGCTTCTAATGGATATTGGTGGACAGTCTATCACCAGAGATTGAGACAGAGAGGTCAAGGAAGGGAAGGGAAGTGTCAGAGATTGACCACGTGAAAATGATGGAGGGGTGGAGATTGGAAGCAAAATTAATAAATTTTTCCAAGTCCCGACGAGAGCATGAAGCAGCACCGAAGTAATCATCGATGTACTGGAGAAAGAGTTGTGGAAGGGGGCTGGAGTAGGACTGGAACGTTCCACATAGCCCATAAAGAGACAGGCATAGATGGGGCCCATGCGGGTACCCATAGCCACACCTTTTATTTGGAGGAAGTGAGAGGAGTTGAAGGAGAAATTGTTCAGTGTGAGAACAAGTTCAGCCAGACGGAGGAGAGTAGTAGTGGATGGGTATTGTTCGAGGAAGAAGCTAAGGGCCCTCAGACCATCCTGGTGGGGGATGGAGGTGTAGAGGGATTGGACGTCCATGGTGAAGAGGAAGCGGTTGGGGCCAGGGAACTGGAAATTGTTGATGTAGATTCAGAGGAATCACAGATGTAGGTGGGAAGGGACTGGACAAGGGGAGAGAGAAGGGAGTCAAGATAACGAGAAATGAGTTCCGTGGGGCAGGAGCAAGCTGACATGATCGGTCTACCGGGACATTTCTGTTTGTGGATTTTGGGTAGGTGGTAGAAGCAGGCCGTCCGAGGTTGGGCGACTGTCAGGTTGGAAGCTGTGGGAGGAAGATCCCCAGAGGAAATGAGGTCAGTGACAGTCCTGGAAACAATGGCCTGATGTTCAGTGGTGGTGTCATGGTCCAAGGAGAGGTAGGAAGAAGTGTTTGCGAGTTGACGCTCAGCCTCCGCGAGGTAGAGGTCAGTGCGCCAGACAACAACAGCACCACCGTTGTCAGTGGGTTTGATGACAATGTTGGGGTTGGACCTGAGAGAACGGAGTGCAGTAAGTTCAGAGAGAGAGAGAGATTAGAATGGGTGAGAGGAGCAGAGAAATTGAGACGACTAATGTCGCGCCGACAGTTCTCAATGAAAAGAGTCAAGATAGTGAGAAATGAGTTCCATGGGGCAGGAGGAAGCTGAAGCTGACGCGATCGCTCTACCAGGACAGTTCTGTTTGTGGATTTTGGGTAGGAGGTAGAAGCGGGCCGTCCGAGGTTGGGCGACTATCAGGTTGGAAGCTGTGGGAGGAAGATCCCCAGAGGAGATGAGGTCAGTGACAGTCCTGGAAACAATGGCCTGATGTTCAGTGGTGGGGTCATGGTCCAGGGAGAGGTAGGAGGAAGTGTCTGCCACCTATGGCACCTCCCCATGCCCACGCAAAAGATGTAACACCTGCCCCTTCACTTCCTCTCTCTTCACCGTCCAAGGGCCCAAACGCGCCTTTCAAGTGTAGCAGCATTTCACTTGCATTTCCCCCAACTTAGTCTACTGTATTCGTTGCTCCCAATGCGGTCTCCTCTACATTGGAGAGACCAAACGTAAACTGGATGACCGCTTTGCAGAACACCTGCAGTATGTCCGTAAGAATGACCCAAACCTCCCTGTCGCTTGCCATTTTAACACTCCACCCTGCTCTCTTGCCCACATGTCTGTCCTTGGCCTGCTGCATTGTTCCAGTGAAGCCCAATGCAAACTGGAGGAACAGCACCTCATCTTCCGACTAGGCACTTTACAGCCTTCCAGACTGAATATTGAATTCAACAACTTTAGGTCTTGAGCTCCCTCCTCCATCCCCACCCCCTTTCTGTTTCTTCCCCCTTCCTTTTGTGTTTTTTTTTTTCTCCAATAATTTATATAGATTTTTCTTTTTCCCACCTATTTCCATTATTTTTAAATCTTTTATGCTCCCCCACCCCCACTAGAGCTATACCTGGAGTGCCCTACCATCCATTCTTAATTAGCACATTAGTTTAGATAATATCACCAACTTCAACACCTATGTGTTCTTTTGATCTTTTGTCTGTGACATCTTTTGATGATCTGCTCCTATCACTGCTTGCTTGTCCCTACACCCCCTCCCCACTTCTTCCTCCCCCCCACCTCCAACACCTTAAACCAGCTTATATTTCCCTCTCCTTGTAAAGAAAGATCAGTTCTGTTGAAGGGTCATGAGGACTCGAAACGTCATTTCTTTTCTTTTCCGCCGATGGTAATTCTGTTTTTGTTTTTTTTTTTGACAAAACTAAAGGGTCTGTATCTAAACGCACATAATACTCGAAACAAAACAGATGAACTGATTGCACAAATAGAAATAAATAGGAAAAGGGAGAAGAGTGGCCTTGTAATTAATGATGGTTTTAGCATATTAGAGAGGGATGACCTAAGTTCAGGAAACCAGGATGTAGAAACGGTTTGAATTGAGATGAGGAATGATAAAGACAAGTCACTTGTGGAGTACAGGTCTCCTAATTGTAACTACACGGTAGGACAGGGTATAAAAGAAGAGAACAAGGCGATGGCATAGGGCTCTGGGGACACGGGTTCAAATCCCGCCACGGCAGATGGTGGAATTTGAATTCAATAAAAGACCTGGAATTAAAAGTGTAATGATGATCAATTGTCGATTGTTGTTTAAAAAAAAACATCTGTTTCACTTATGCCCTTTTGGGAAGGAAATCTGGTCTGACTCTTAAATGCCCTTTGAAATGGCCCTGGCAAGCAACTCAGTTGTATCAAACCGCTACAAAGTCACAAAAAATGAATGAAATTGGACGGACCACCCGACATCGACCTAGGCAGCGGAAACAACAATGGCAAACTCAGAACAAAATTAAAAATACCTGGCAAAACTCAGCAGGTCTGACAGCATCTACGGAGAGGAATACAGTTAACGTTTCGAGTCCGTATGATTCTTCTGTTAAACTGTATTCTTCTCCGCAGATGCTGTCGGACCTGCTGAGTTTTTTCAGGTATTTTTGTTTTTGTTTTGGATTTCAAGCATCCGCAGTTTTTTGCTTTTAACAGCAAACTCAGCCCCGTCGACCCTACTTACTAACATCTGGGGGCTAGTGCCAAAATTGGGAGAGCTGTCAAGACATAGTCATCCTCATGGAATCATATCTTTATAGATAATGTCTCAGACGCCACCATCACCATCCCTGAGGTCGTGGCACAGTGATATACAGTCGGAGTCTAGAGTTGCCTGGAGTCCTCAACATCGACTTCGGACCCCATGAAGACTCATGGTGTCAGGTCAAACATGGGCAAGGAAACCTCCTGCTGATTACCACGTTCTGTCCTCCCTCAGCTGATGAATCAGTGCTGCTCCATGTTGAACACCACTTGGAGGAAGCACTGAGGGTGGGAAGGGTGCAGAATGTACTCTGGGTGGGGGACTTCAATGTCCATCACCAAGAGTGGTTCGGTAGCACCGCTACTGACTGAGCTGGCCGAGCCCTAAATGACATAGCTGCTGGACTGGATCTGTGGTAGGTGGTGAGGGAACCAATAAGAGGGAAAAACATACTTGACCTCATCCCCACCTGCCTGCCTGCTGCAGATGCATCTGCCCATGACTATATCAGTAGGAGTGACCACTGCACAGTCATTGTGGAGACTAAGTCCCACCTTCATGTTGAGGATACCCTCCATTACGATGTGTGGCATGACCACCGTGCTAAATGGGATAGGTTTCAAGCACATCGAGCAACTTAAGACTGGGCATCCATGAGGCGCTGTGGGCCATCAGCAGCAGCAGAATTGTACTCGACCACAATCTGTAACCTCATGGCCTGGTATCCCCCACTCTACCATTACCATCAAGCCAGGGGATCAATCCTGGCTCAGTGAAGAGTGCAGGAGGGCATGCCAGGAGCAGCACCAGGTATACCTAAAAATGAGGTGTCAACCTGGTGAAGCTATAACACAGGACTACTTGCATGTCAAACAGCATAAACAACAAGCGATTAACAGAGCTAAGTAATCCCGCAACCAATGGATCAGATCTAAGCTCTGCAGTCCTGCCACATCCAGTTGTGAATGGTGGTGGACGATTAAATTGTGCAAGCTCCACAAATATCCCCAGCCTCAATGATGGAGGAGCCCAGCACAGCAGTGCAAAAGATAAGGCTGAAGCATTTCCAATAATCTTCAGCCAGAAGTGCTGAGTGGATGATCCATCTTGGCCTCCTCCGGAGGTCCCCAGCATCACGCATGCCAGTCTTCAGCCAATTCGATTCACTCCACGTGATATCAAGAAATGGCTGAAGGCACTGGATACTGCAAAGGGTATGGGCCCTGACAATATCCTGACAATAGTACTGAAGCCTTGTGCTCCAGAAATTGCCGTCCCCCTAGCCAAGCTGTTCCAGTACAACGCTGCCATCTACCTGGTGATGCGGAAAATTGCCCAGGTATGTCCTGTACACACACTGGGACAAATCCAACCCGGCCAATTACTGCCCCATCAGCCTATTCTCGATCATCCATAAAATATTGGAAGGGGCCATCAGCAGCGCTATCAAGCAGCACTTGATTAGCAATAACCTGCTCACTGAAGCCCAGTT
Source organism: Carcharodon carcharias (assembly GCF_017639515.1). Taxonomy (NCBI): domain Eukaryota; kingdom Metazoa; phylum Chordata; class Chondrichthyes; order Lamniformes; family Lamnidae; genus Carcharodon; species Carcharodon carcharias. The sequence continues at coordinate 205,366,177 of NC_054470.1, read as the reverse complement.
TGGGTTCCGCCAGGGCCGTTCAGCTCCTGATCTCATTACACCCTTGGTTCAAACGGACAAAAGAGCTGAACTCCCGAAGTGAGATGAGAGTGACTTCCCTTGATATCGAGGCAGCATTTGACCGAGTGTGACATCAAGGAGCCCTAGCAAAACTGGAGTCAATAGGAATCGGGGAAAACTCTCCACTGGTTGGAGTCATACCTAGCACAAAGTAAGATGTTTGTTGGAGGTCAGCCACCTCAACTGCAAGAGTTCCTCAGGTCAGTGTCCTCAGCCCAACCATTTCAGCTGCTTCATCAATGACCTTCCTTCCATCATAAGGTCAGAAGTGGAGATGCTCGCTAATGATTGCACAATGTTCAGCTCCATTTGCTGTGACTTGGATACTGAAGCAGTCCATGTCCAAATGCAGCAAGACCTGGTCAATATCCAGGCTTGGGCTGACAAGTGGCAAGTGACATTTGCACCACACAAGTGTCAGGCAATGACCATCTCCAACAAGAGAGAGCCCCTTGATGTTCAATGGCGTTATCCCCCATCACTGAATCCCCCACTATCAACATCCTGGAGGTTACCATTGATTAGAAACTGAACTGGACTAACCATATAAATACTGTGGCTACAAGAGCAGATCATAGGCTAGGTATAATGCGACGAGTAACCCACCTCCTGACTCCCCAAAGCCTGTCCACCATCTACGAGGCATGACAGAAGTATGATGGAATACTCACCACTTGCCTGGATGAGTGCATCCCCCACAACACTCAAAAAGCTTGACACGGTCCAGGACAAAGCAGCCGCTTGATTAGCACCACATCCAAAAACCCCCTCCACCACAGTTGCACAGTCACAGCAGTGTGTACCATCTACAAGATGCAGTGTAGAAACTCATCAAGACTCCTTAGACAGCACCTTCCAAACCCACGACCACTACCATCCAGAAGGACAAGGGCAGCAGATGGATGGGAACACCACCACCTGGAAGTTCCCCTCCAAGTCACTCACCATCCTGACTTGGAAATATATCACCGTTCCTTCACTGTCACTGGGTCAAAATCCTGGAGCCCGCTTCCTAACACACTGTGGGTGTACCTACACCATATGGACTGCAGCGGTTCAAGAATGCAGCTCACCACCACCTTCTCAAGGGCAACCAGGAATGGGCAAAAAATGCTGGTGTAGCCAATGACACCCACCACTGTGAATGAATAAAAAAAAAGATAATGGGAGCTTGCCAGAAAAGTACAGCAATAATCATGGGGGTTTTAATCTACATATAGACTGGAAAAATCAGATGGGCAAAGGTAGTGTAGATGAAGGGTTCATAGTATGTTTTCAGGGATAGTTTCTTAGAACAGCACATTCTGGAGCAAATCAAAAAGGCTCTCCAAGACCTGGGATTGAGCAACAATATAAGATTAATTGTTAACCTCCTAGTGAAGGTTCCCCTAGGTAGCAACGATCATAATATGATTGAATTTTGCATTCATTTTGAGGGAGAAATGAGTGCGTCCAAGACTAGTATTTTAGACTTAAATAAGGACAATTATGAGGGCATGAAAACAGAGTAAAGTGAACTGACAAATGAGGTTAAGGGATAGGCCAATAGAAGTTCAGTGGCAAACATTTAAAGGGATATTTCAAACTACACAATAGATATATTCCAACGAGAAAGAAAAATTCCAAGGGGAGGGCCCACCATTCGTGGTTAACTAAAAAAAGTTCAAGACCTTATCAAACTTAAAGAAAAAGCAAATAATGACGCAAAGACAGGTGGCAGGTCTGAAGATTGAGAAGAATGTGAAGAACAGCAAAGTGATAAAAAGATGGCAGATGAATTAAACTGCTTTGGTCTTCACTACAGAGGACACAAGTAACATCCTGGAAATAGCTGTAAATCAAGAAATAGGAGGGAGGAACTCGGGAAAATGACAATCACTGGGGAAGTGGTATTGAGCACATTGTTGGGCTGCGGGCTGACAAATCCCCAGGTCTGGATGGACTTCACTGTAAGGTCTTGAAAGAAGTGGCTAGTGAGATAGTTGATGCACTGGTTTTAATTTTCCAAAATTCCCTAGATTTGGGGAAGATTCCATTAGATTTCAAAATAGCAAATATAAAAAGAGAGTGAGACAAAGCAAGAAACTATAGGCCAGTTAACTTAACATCCGTCATAGGGAAAATGTTAGAAGCTTTTATTTAAGATGTTGTGGCAGAGCACTTTGAAAAATTCAAGGCAATCAAGCAGAGTCAACATAGTTTTGTAAAAGAGAAATCATGTTTAACCAATTTATTGGAGTTCTTTGCAGGAATCACATATGCTGTGGATAATGGGGAACCAGTGGATGTACCGTACTTAGATTTCAAGAAGGCATTTGATAAAGTGTCACATCAAAGGTTATTGCGGAAAATTAAAGCTCATGGTGTAGGGGGTGACATATAGGCATGGATAGAAGATTAGTTGGCTGACAGGAAAAGAGTTGGCATAAATGGGTTTTTTTCTGGTTGGCAGGATGTGACGAGTGGTGTGCCACAGGGATCAGTCTTGGGTGAAGGGACCGAACGTTTGGTTGCTAAATTTGCTGACAACAGAAAGATAGGTAGGAAAGTAAATTGTGAAGAGGACCTAAGGGGTTTACAAAGTGACATTGGTATAAGAAGGGTTGTATAGATAAGCTAGGGAACTACAGGCCAGTGAGTTTCACGTCAGTGGTAGGGAAACTATTGGAGAAATTCCTGAAGGAGTGTATCTATCTCCACTTGGAGAGGCAAGGTTTGATCAGGGATAGTCAACATGGCTTTGTCAGAGGGAGGTCATGCCTAACGAATTTGATTGAATTTTTTGAGGAGGTGACCAGGTGTGTAGATGAGGGTAGTGTAGTTGATGTAGTTTATCTGGATTTCAGCAAAGCCTTTGACAAGGTCCCACATGGGAAACTTATAAAGAAGGCAAATGCACGTGGGATACAGGGTAATTTGATAAGGTGGATTCAAAATTGGCTTAGTTGTAGGAGACAGAGGGTGATGACAGAAGGATGCTTTAGTAACTGGAAGCCAGTGTCGTACCACAGGGATGTGTGCTGGGTCCCCTATTATTCGTCATTTATATAAACGACATAGATGCCTATGTGGGGGTTAGGATTAGTAAGTTTGCGGATGACACAAAGATTGGCTGGGTGGTTAACAGTGAGGTTGTGTGTCTTGGGCTACAGGAAGATATAGACGGGATGGTCAAATGGGCAGATAAGTGGCAAATGGAATTTAACCCTGAAAAGTGTGAGGCAATACATTTTGGAAGGAGTAATTTGACAAGGAAATATACAATGAACGGCATGACACTAAGAAGTTCTGCGGAACAAAGGGACCTTGGCGTGTGTGTCCATAGATCTCTGAAGGCGGAGGGGCATGTTAGTTGGATGGTGAAAAAGGCATATGGGACACTTGCCTTTATCAATCGAGGCATAGTTTACAAAAATAGGGAGGTCATGTTGGAGTTGTATAGAACCTTGGTGAGGCCACAGCTGGAGTACTGTGCAGTTCTGGTCACCACATTATAGGAAGGATGTGATTGCACTGAAGGGGTTGCCGAGGAGATTCACTAGGATGTTGCCTGGGATGAAACATTTAAGTTTTGAAGAGAGGTTGGATAGACTTGGGTTGTTTTCGTTGGAGCAGAGAAGACTGAGGGGTGACCTGATGGAGGTGTACAAGTTTGAGGGGCATGGACAGGGTGGATAGGGAGCAGCTGTTCCCCTTAGTTGAAGGGTCAGTCACAAGGGAGCATAAATTCAAGGTGAGGGGCAGGAGGTTTAGGGGGGATGTGAGGAAAACCTTTTTACCCAGAGGATGGTGACAGTCTGGAATGCACTGCCTGGGAGGGTGGTGGAGGCGTGTTGCCTCACATCCTTTAAAAAGTACCTGGATGAGCACTTGGCACGTCATAACATTCATGGCTATGGGCTAAGTGCTGGTAAATGGGATTAGGTAGGTAGGTCAGGTGTTTCTCACATGTCAATACAGACTCGATGGGCCAAAGGGCCTCTTCTGCACTGTGATTCTGTGATTGTGAGTGGGCAAAGAACTGGCAAATGGAGTATAATGTGGGCAAATGTGAAATTGTTCATTTTGGCAGGAAGATTATAAAAGAACTTAGCTAAATGGTGGGAGATTGCAGAGCTCTGATATTGAGGGACCTGAGTGTCCTAGCGCATGAATCACATAAGGTTACTATGCACGTACAGCAGGTAATTAGGAAAGCTAAAAGAATGTTATCATTTATTGTGAGGGGAATTGATTACAAAAGTAGGGAGTTCAGTTGTAAAAGGCATTGGTGAGACCACATCGGGAGTATTGTGCACACTACTGGTCTCCTTCTTTAAAGAAAGATGTAAATGCATTAGAAGCAGTTCAGAGAAGGTTTACGAGAGTAATACCAGAAATGGGCAGGTTGCCTTATGAAGAAAGATTGGATAGACTGTGCTTGTATCCACTGGAATTTAGAAGAGTGAGAGGTGACTTAATTGAAATCTTTAGAAACATAGAAATATAGAAACTAGGAGCAGGAGTAGGCCATTTGGCCCTTCAAGCCTGCTCTGCCATTTGTTATGATCATGGCTGATCATCCAACTCAATAGCCTGCTACCGCTTTTTCCCATATCCTTTGATCCTTTTCGCCCCAAGAGCTATATCTAACTCCTTGAAAACATACAATGTTTTGCCCTCAACTACTTTCTGTGGTAGCGAATTCCACAGGCTCATCACTCTC
>NC_054470.1:205048146-205060912 GCF_017639515.1 Carcharodon carcharias | reverse complement strand
GTTAGGGTTAGGGTTAGGGTTAGGGTTAGGGTTAGGGTTAGGGTTAGGGTTAGGGTTAGGGTTAGGGTTAGGGTTAGGGTTAGGGTTAGGGTTAGGGTTAGGGTTAGGGTTAGGGTTAGGGTTAGGGTTAGGGTTAGGGTTAGGGTTAGGGTTAGGGTTAGGGTTAGGGTTAGGGTTAGGGTTAGGGTTAGGGTTAGGGTTAGGGTTAGGGTTAGGGTTAGGGTTAGGGTTAGGGTTAGGGTTAGGGTTAGGGTTAGGGTTAGGGTTAGGGTTAGGGTTAGGGTTAGGGTTAGGGTTAGGGTTAGGGTTAGGGTTAGGGTTAGGGTTAGGGTTAGGGTTAGGGTTAGGGTTAGGGTTAGGGTTAGGGTTAGGGTTAGGGTTAGGGTTAGGGTTAGGGTTAGGGTTAGGGTTAGGGTTAGGGTTAGGGTTAGGGTTAGGGTTAGGGTTAGGGTTAGGGTTAGGGTTAGGGTTAGGGTTAGGGTTAGGGTTAGGGTTAGGGTTAGGGTTAGGGTTAGGGTTAGGGTTAGGGTTAGGGTTAGGGTTAGGGTTAGGGTTAGGGTTAGGGTTAGGGTTAGGGTTAGGGTTAGGGTTAGGGTTAGGGTTAGGGTTAGGGTTAGGGTTAGGGTTAGGGTTAGGGTTAGGGTTAGGGTTAGGGTTAGGGTTAGGGTTAGGGTTAGGGTTAGGGTTAGGGTTAGGGTTAGGGTTAGGGTTAGGGTTAGGGTTAGGGTTAGGGTTAGGGTTAGGGTTAGGGTTAGGGTTAGGGTTAGGGTTAGGGTTAGGGTTAGGGTTAGGGTTAGGGTTAGGGTTAGGGTTAGGGTTAGGGTTAGGGTTAGGGTTAGGGTTAGGGTTAGGGTTAGGGTTAGGGTTAGGGTTAGGGTTAGGGTTAGGGTTAGGGTTAGGGTTAGGGTTAGGGTTAGGGTTAGGGTTAGGGTTAGGGTTAGGGTTAGGGTTAGGGTTAGGGTTAGGGTTAGGGTTAGGGTTAGGGTTAGGGTTAGGGTTAGGGTTAGGGTTAGGGTTAGGGTTAGGGTTAGGGTTAGGGTTAGGGTTAGGGTTAGGGTTAGGGTTAGGGTTAGGGTTAGGGTTAGGGTTAGGGTTAGGGTTAGGGTTAGGGTTAGGGTTAGGGTTAGGGTTAGGGTTAGGGTTAGGGTTAGGGTTAGGGTTAGGGTTAGGGTTAGGGTTAGGGTTAGGGTTAGGGTTAGGGTTAGGGTTAGGGTTAGGGTTAGGGTTAGGGTTAGGGTTAGGGTTAGGGTTAGGGTTAGGGTTAGGGTTAGGGTTAGGGTTAGGGTTAGGGTTAGGGTTAGGGTTAGGGTTAGGGTTAGGGTTAGGGTTAGGGTTAGGGTTAGGGTTAGGGTTAGGGTTAGGGTTAGGGTTAGGGTTAGGGTTAGGGTTAGGGTTAGGGTTAGGGTTAGGGTTAGGGTTAGGGTTAGGGTTAGGGTTAGGGTTAGGGTTAGGGTTAGGGTTAGGGTTAGGGTTAGGGTTAGGGTTAGGGTTAGGGTTAGGGTTAGGGTTAGGGTTAGGGTTAGGGTTAGGGTTAGGGTTAGGGTTAGGGTTAGGGTTAGGGTTAGGGTTAGGGTTAGGGTTAGGGTTAGGGTTAGGGTTAGGGTTAGGGTTAGGGTTAGGGTTAGGGTTAGGGTTAGGGTTAGGGTTAGGGTTAGGGTTAGGGTTAGGGTTAGGGTTAGGGTTAGGGTTAGGGTTAGGGTTAGGGTTAGGGTTAGGGTTAGGGTTAGGGTTAGGGTTAGGGTTAGGGTTAGGGTTAGGGTTAGGGTTAGGGTTAGGGTTAGGGTTAGGGTTAGGGTTAGGGTTAGGGTTAGGGTTAGGGTTAGGGTTAGGGTTAGGGTTAGGGTTAGGGTTAGGGTTAGGGTTAGGGTTAGGGTTAGGGTTAGGGTTAGGGTTAGGGTTAGGGTTAGGGTTAGGGTTAGGGTTAGGGTTAGGGTTAGGGTTAGGGTTAGGGTTAGGGTTAGGGTTAGGGTTAGGGTTAGGGTTAGGGTTAGGGTTAGGGTTAGGGTTAGGGTTAGGGTTAGGGTTAGGGTTAGGGTTAGGGTTAGGGTTAGGGTTAGGGTTAGGGTTAGGGTTAGGGTTAGGGTTAGGGTTAGGGTTAGGGTTAGGGTTAGGGTTAGGGTTAGGGTTAGGGTTAGGGTTAGGGTTAGGGTTAGGGTTAGGGTTAGGGTTAGGGTTAGGGTTAGGGTTAGGGTTAGGGTTAGGGTTAGGGTTAGGGTTAGGGTTAGGGTTAGGGTTAGGGTTAGGGTTAGGGTTAGGGTTAGGGTTAGGGTTAGGGTTAGGGTTAGGGTTAGGGTTAGGGTTAGGGTTAGGGTTAGGGTTAGGGTTAGGGTTAGGGTTAGGGTTAGGGTTAGGGTTAGGGTTAGGGTTAGGGTTAGGGTTAGGGTTAGGGTTAGGGTTAGGGTTAGGGTTAGGGTTAGGGTTAGGGTTAGGGTTAGGGTTAGGGTTAGGGTTAGGGTTAGGGTTAGGGTTAGGGTTAGGGTTAGGGTTAGGGTTAGGGTTAGGGTTAGGGTTAGGGTTAGGGTTAGGGTTAGGGTTAGGGTTAGGGTTAGGGTTAGGGTTAGGGTTAGGGTTAGGGTTAGGGTTAGGGTTAGGGTTAGGGTTAGGGTTAGGGTTAGGGTTAGGGTTAGGGTTAGGGTTAGGGTTAGGGTTAGGGTTAGGGTTAGGGTTAGGGTTAGGGTTAGGGTTAGGGTTAGGGTTAGGGTTAGGGTTAGGGTTAGGGTTAGGGTTAGGGTTAGGGTTAGGGTTAGGGTTAGGGTTAGGGTTAGGGTTAGGGTTAGGGTTAGGGTTAGGGTTAGGGTTAGGGTTAGGGTTAGGGTTAGGGTTAGGGTTAGGGTTAGGGTTAGGGTTAGGGTTAGGGTTAGGGTTAGGGTTAGGGTTAGGGTTAGGGTTAGGGTTAGGGTTAGGGTTAGGGTTAGGGTTAGGGTTAGGGTTAGGGTTAGGGTTAGGGTTAGGGTTAGGGTTAGGGTTAGGGTTAGGGTTAGGGTTAGGGTTAGGGTTAGGGTTAGGGTTAGGGTTAGGGTTAGGGTTAGGGTTAGGGTTAGGGTTAGGGTTAGGGTTAGGGTTAGGGTTAGGGTTAGGGTTAGGGTTAGGGTTAGGGTTAGGGTTAGGGTTAGGGTTAGGGTTAGGGTTAGGGTTAGGGTTAGGGTTAGGGTTAGGGTTAGGGTTAGGGTTAGGGTTAGGGTTAGGGTTAGGGTTAGGGTTAGGGTTAGGGTTAGGGTTAGGGTTAGGGTTAGGGTTAGGGTTAGGGTTAGGGTTAGGGTTAGGGTTAGGGTTAGGGTTAGGGTTAGGGTTAGGGTTAGGGTTAGGGTTAGGGTTAGGGTTAGGGTTAGGGTTAGGGTTAGGGTTAGGGTTAGGGTTAGGGTTAGGGTTAGGGTTAGGGTTAGGGTTAGGGTTAGGGTTAGGGTTAGGGTTAGGGTTAGGGTTAGGGTTAGGGTTAGGGTTAGGGTTAGGGTTAGGGTTAGGGTTAGGGTTAGGGTTAGGGTTAGGGTTAGGGTTAGGGTTAGGGTTAGGGTTAGGGTTAGGGTTAGGGTTAGGGTTAGGGTTAGGGTTAGGGTTAGGGTTAGGGTTAGGGTTAGGGTTAGGGTTAGGGTTAGGGTTAGGGTTAGGGTTAGGGTTAGGGTTAGGGTTAGGGTTAGGGTTAGGGTTAGGGTTAGGGTTAGGGTTAGGGTTAGGGTTAGGGTTAGGGTTAGGGTTAGGGTTAGGGTTAGGGTTAGGGTTAGGGTTAGGGTTAGGGTTAGGGTTAGGGTTAGGGTTAGGGTTAGGGTTAGGGTTAGGGTTAGGGTTAGGGTTAGGGTTAGGGTTAGGGTTAGGGTTAGGGTTAGGGTTAGGGTTAGGGTTAGGGTTAGGGTTAGGGTTAGGGTTAGGGTTAGGGTTAGGGTTAGGGTTAGGGTTAGGGTTAGGGTTAGGGTTAGGGTTAGGGTTAGGGTTAGGGTTAGGGTTAGGGTTAGGGTTAGGGTTAGGGTTAGGGTTAGGGTTAGGGTTAGGGTTAGGGTTAGGGTTAGGGTTAGGGTTAGGGTTAGGGTTAGGGTTAGGGTTAGGGTTAGGGTTAGGGTTAGGGTTAGGGTTAGGGTTAGGGTTAGGGTTAGGGTTAGGGTTAGGGTTAGGGTTAGGGTTAGGGTTAGGGTTAGGGTTAGGGTTAGGGTTAGGGTTAGGGTTAGGGTTAGGGTTAGGGTTAGGGTTAGGGTTAGGGTTAGGGTTAGGGTTAGGGTTAGGGTTAGGGTTAGGGTTAGGGTTAGGGTTAGGGTTAGGGTTAGGGTTAGGGTTAGGGTTAGGGTTAGGGTTAGGGTTAGGGTTAGGGTTAGGGTTAGGGTTAGGGTTAGGGTTAGGGTTAGGGTTAGGGTTAGGGTTAGGGTTAGGGTTAGGGTTAGGGTTAGGGTTAGGGTTAGGGTTAGGGTTAGGGTTAGGGTTAGGGTTAGGGTTAGGGTTAGGGTTAGGGTTAGGGTTAGGGTTAGGGTTAGGGTTAGGGTTAGGGTTAGGGTTAGGGTTAGGGTTAGGGTTAGGGTTAGGGTTAGGGTTAGGGTTAGGGTTAGGGTTAGGGTTAGGGTTAGGGTTAGGGTTAGGGTTAGGGTTAGGGTTAGGGTTAGGGTTAGGGTTAGGGTTAGGGTTAGGGTTAGGGTTAGGGTTAGGGTTAGGGTTAGGGTTAGGGTTAGGGTTAGGGTTAGGGTTAGGGTTAGGGTTAGGGTTAGGGTTAGGGTTAGGGTTAGGGTTAGGGTTAGGGTTAGGGTTAGGGTTAGGGTTAGGGTTAGGGTTAGGGTTAGGGTTAGGGTTAGGGTTAGGGTTAGGGTTAGGGTTAGGGTTAGGGTTAGGGTTAGGGTTAGGGTTAGGGTTAGGGTTAGGGTTAGGGTTAGGGTTAGGGTTAGGGTTAGGGTTAGGGTTAGGGTTAGGGTTAGGGTTAGGGTTAGGGTTAGGGTTAGGGTTAGGGTTAGGGTTAGGGTTAGGGTTAGGGTTAGGGTTAGGGTTAGGGTTAGGGTTAGGGTTAGGGTTAGGGTTAGGGTTAGGGTTAGGGTTAGGGTTAGGGTTAGGGTTAGGGTTAGGGTTAGGGTTAGGGTTAGGGTTAGGGTTAGGGTTAGGGTTAGGGTTAGGGTTAGGGTTAGGGTTAGGGTTAGGGTTAGGGTTAGGGTTAGGGTTAGGGTTAGGGTTAGGGTTAGGGTTAGGGTTAGGGTTAGGGTTAGGGTTAGGGTTAGGGTTAGGGTTAGGGTTAGGGTTAGGGTTAGGGTTAGGGTTAGGGTTAGGGTTAGGGTTAGGGTTAGGGTTAGGGTTAGGGTTAGGGTTAGGGTTAGGGTTAGGGTTAGGGTTAGGGTTAGGGTTAGGGTTAGGGTTAGGGTTAGGGTTAGGGTTAGGGTTAGGGTTAGGGTTAGGGTTAGGGTTAGGGTTAGGGTTAGGGTTAGGGTTAGGGTTAGGGTTAGGGTTAGGGTTAGGGTTAGGGTTAGGGTTAGGGTTAGGGTTAGGGTTAGGGTTAGGGTTAGGGTTAGGGTTAGGGTTAGGGTTAGGGTTAGGGTTAGGGTTAGGGTTAGGGTTAGGGTTAGGGTTAGGGTTAGGGTTAGGGTTAGGGTTAGGGTTAGGGTTAGGGTTAGGGTTAGGGTTAGGGTTAGGGTTAGGGTTAGGGTTAGGGTTAGGGTTAGGGTTAGGGTTAGGGTTAGGGTTAGGGTTAGGGTTAGGGTTAGGGTTAGGGTTAGGGTTAGGGTTAGGGTTAGGGTTAGGGTTAGGGTTAGGGTTAGGGTTAGGGTTAGGGTTAGGGTTAGGGTTAGGGTTAGGGTTAGGGTTAGGGTTAGGGTTAGGGTTAGGGTTAGGGTTAGGGTTAGGGTTAGGGTTAGGGTTAGGGTTAGGGTTAGGGTTAGGGTTAGGGTTAGGGTTAGGGTTAGGGTTAGGGTTAGGGTTAGGGTTAGGGTTAGGGTTAGGGTTAGGGTTAGGGTTAGGGTTAGGGTTAGGGTTAGGGTTAGGGTTAGGGTTAGGGTTAGGGTTAGGGTTAGGGTTAGGGTTAGGGTTAGGGTTAGGGTTAGGGTTAGGGTTAGGGTTAGGGTTAGGGTTAGGGTTAGGGTTAGGGTTAGGGTTAGGGTTAGGGTTAGGGTTAGGGTTAGGGTTAGGGTTAGGGTTAGGGTTAGGGTTAGGGTTAGGGTTAGGGTTAGGGTTAGGGTTAGGGTTAGGGTTAGGGTTAGGGTTAGGGTTAGGGTTAGGGTTAGGGTTAGGGTTAGGGTTAGGGTTAGGGTTAGGGTTAGGGTTAGGGTTAGGGTTAGGGTTAGGGTTAGGGTTAGGGTTAGGGTTAGGGTTAGGGTTAGGGTTAGGGTTAGGGTTAGGGTTAGGGTTAGGGTTAGGGTTAGGGTTAGGGTTAGGGTTAGGGTTAGGGTTAGGGTTAGGGTTAGGGTTAGGGTTAGGGTTAGGGTTAGGGTTAGGGTTAGGGTTAGGGTTAGGGTTAGGGTTAGGGTTAGGGTTAGGGTTAGGGTTAGGGTTAGGGTTAGGGTTAGGGTTAGGGTTAGGGTTAGGGTTAGGGTTAGGGTTAGGGTTAGGGTTAGGGTTAGGGTTAGGGTTAGGGTTAGGGTTAGGGTTAGGGTTAGGGTTAGGGTTAGGGTTAGGGTTAGGGTTAGGGTTAGGGTTAGGGTTAGGGTTAGGGTTAGGGTTAGGGTTAGGGTTAGGGTTAGGGTTAGGGTTAGGGTTAGGGTTAGGGTTAGGGTTAGGGTTAGGGTTAGGGTTAGGGTTAGGGTTAGGGTTAGGGTTAGGGTTAGGGTTAGGGTTAGGGTTAGGGTTAGGGTTAGGGTTAGGGTTAGGGTTAGGGTTAGGGTTAGGGTTAGGGTTAGGGTTAGGGTTAGGGTTAGGGTTAGGGTTAGGGTTAGGGTTAGGGTTAGGGTTAGGGTTAGGGTTAGGGTTAGGGTTAGGGTTAGGGTTAGGGTTAGGGTTAGGGTTAGGGTTAGGGTTAGGGTTAGGGTTAGGGTTAGGGTTAGGGTTAGGGTTAGGGTTAGGGTTAGGGTTAGGGTTAGGGTTAGGGTTAGGGTTAGGGTTAGGGTTAGGGTTAGGGTTAGGGTTAGGGTTAGGGTTAGGGTTAGGGTTAGGGTTAGGGTTAGGGTTAGGGTTAGGGTTAGGGTTAGGGTTAGGGTTAGGGTTAGGGTTAGGGTTAGGGTTAGGGTTAGGGTTAGGGTTAGGGTTAGGGTTAGGGTTAGGGTTAGGGTTAGGGTTAGGGTTAGGGTTAGGGTTAGGGTTAGGGTTAGGGTTAGGGTTAGGGTTAGGGTTAGGGTTAGGGTTAGGGTTAGGGTTAGGGTTAGGGTTAGGGTTAGGGTTAGGGTTAGGGTTAGGGTTAGGGTTAGGGTTAGGGTTAGGGTTAGGGTTAGGGTTAGGGTTAGGGTTAGGGTTAGGGTTAGGGTTAGGGTTAGGGTTAGGGTTAGGGTTAGGGTTAGGGTTAGGGTTAGGGTTAGGGTTAGGGTTAGGGTTAGGGTTAGGGTTAGGGTTAGGGTTAGGGTTAGGGTTAGGGTTAGGGTTAGGGTTAGGGTTAGGGTTAGGGTTAGGGTTAGGGTTAGGGTTAGGGTTAGGGTTAGGGTTAGGGTTAGGGTTAGGGTTAGGGTTAGGGTTAGGGTTAGGGTTAGGGTTAGGGTTAGGGTTAGGGTTAGGGTTAGGGTTAGGGTTAGGGTTAGGGTTAGGGTTAGGGTTAGGGTTAGGGTTAGGGTTAGGGTTAGGGTTAGGGTTAGGGTTAGGGTTAGGGTTAGGGTTAGGGTTAGGGTTAGGGTTAGGGTTAGGGTTAGGGTTAGGGTTAGGGTTAGGGTTAGGGTTAGGGTTAGGGTTAGGGTTAGGGTTAGGGTTAGGGTTAGGGTTAGGGTTAGGGTTAGGGTTAGGGTTAGGGTTAGGGTTAGGGTTAGGGTTAGGGTTAGGGTTAGGGTTAGGGTTAGGGTTAGGGTTAGGGTTAGGGTTAGGGTTAGGGTTAGGGTTAGGGTTAGGGTTAGGGTTAGGGTTAGGGTTAGGGTTAGGGTTAGGGTTAGGGTTAGGGTTAGGGTTAGGGTTAGGGTTAGGGTTAGGGTTAGGGTTAGGGTTAGGGTTAGGGTTAGGGTTAGGGTTAGGGTTAGGGTTAGGGTTAGGGTTAGGGTTAGGGTTAGGGTTAGGGTTAGGGTTAGGGTTAGGGTTAGGGTTAGGGTTAGGGTTAGGGTTAGGGTTAGGGTTAGGGTTAGGGTTAGGGTTAGGGTTAGGGTTAGGGTTAGGGTTAGGGTTAGGGTTAGGGTTAGGGTTAGGGTTAGGGTTAGGGTTAGGGTTAGGGTTAGGGTTAGGGTTAGGGTTAGGGTTAGGGTTAGGGTTAGGGTTAGGGTTAGGGTTAGGGTTTAGGGTTAGGGTTAGGGTTAGGGTTAGGGTTAGGGTTAGGGTTAGGGTTAGGGTTAGGGTTAGGGTTAGGGTTAGGGTTAGGGTTAGGGTTAGGGTTAGGGTTAGGGTTAGGGTTAGGGTTAGGGTTAGGGTTAGGGTTAGGGTTAGGGTTAGGGTTAGGGTTAGGGTTAGGGTTAGGGTTAGGGTTAGGGTTAGGGTTAGGGTTAGGGTTAGGGTTAGGGTTAGGGTTAGGGTTAGGGTTAGGGTTAGGGTTAGGGTTAGGGTTAGGGTTAGGGTTAGGGTTAGGGTTAGGGTTAGGGTTAGGGTTAGGGTTAGGGTTAGGGTTAGGGTTAGGGTTAGGGTTAGGGTTAGGGTTAGGGTTAGGGTTAGGGTTAGGGTTAGGGTTAGGGTTAGGGTTAGGGTTAGGGTTAGGGTTAGGGTTAGGGTTAGGGTTAGGGTTAGGGTTAGGGTTAGGGTTAGGGTTAGGGTTAGGGTTAGGGTTAGGGTTAGGGTTAGGGTTAGGGTTAGGGTTAGGGTTAGGGTTAGGGTTAGGGTTAGGGTTAGGGTTAGGGTTAGGGTTAGGGTTAGGGTTAGGGTTAGGGTTAGGGTTAGGGTTAGGGTTAGGGTTAGGGTTAGGGTTAGGGTTAGGGTTAGGGTTAGGGTTAGGGTTAGGGTTAGGGTTAGGGTTAGGGTTAGGGTTAGGGTTAGGGTTAGGGTTAGGGTTAGGGTTAGGGTTAGGGTTAGGGTTAGGGTTAGGGTTAGGGTTAGGGTTAGGGTTAGGGTTAGGGTTAGGGTTAGGGTTAGGGTTAGGGTTAGGGTTAGGGTTAGGGTTAGGGTTAGGGTTAGGGTTAGGGTTAGGGTTAGGGTTAGGGTTAGGGTTAGGGTTAGGGTTAGGGTTAGGGTTAGGGTTAGGGTTAGGGTTAGGGTTAGGGTTAGGGTTAGGGTTAGGGTTAGGGTTAGGGTTAGGGTTAGGGTTAGGGTTAGGGTTAGGGTTAGGGTTAGGGTTAGGGTTAGGGTTAGGGTTAGGGTTAGGGTTAGGGTTAGGGTTAGGGTTAGGGTTAGGGTTAGGGTTAGGGTTAGGGTTAGGGTTAGGGTTAGGGTTAGGGTTAGGGTTAGGGTTAGGGTTAGGGTTAGGGTTAGGGTTAGGGTTAGGGTTAGGGTTAGGGTTAGGGTTAGGGTTAGGGTTAGGGTTAGGGTTAGGGTTAGGGTTAGGGTTAGGGTTAGGGTTAGGGTTAGGGTTAGGGTTAGGGTTAGGGTTAGGGTTAGGGTTAGGGTTAGGGTTAGGGTTAGGGTTAGGGTTAGGGTTAGGGTTAGGGTTAGGGTTAGGGTTAGGGTTAGGGTTAGGGTTAGGGTTAGGGTTAGGGTTAGGGTTAGGGTTAGGGTTAGGGTTAGGGTTAGGGTTAGGGTTAGGGTTAGGGTTAGGGTTAGGGTTAGGGTTAGGGTTAGGGTTAGGGTTAGGGTTAGGGTTAGGGTTAGGGTTAGGGTTAGGGTTAGGGTTAGGGTTAGGGTTAGGGTTAGGGTTAGGGTTAGGGTTAGGGTTAGGGTTAGGGTTAGGGTTAGGGTTAGGGTTAGGGTTAGGGTTAGGGTTAGGGTTAGGGTTAGGGTTAGGGTTAGGGTTAGGGTTAGGGTTAGGGTTAGGGTTAGGGTTAGGGTTAGGGTTAGGGTTAGGGTTAGGGTTAGGGTTAGGGTTAGGGTTAGGGTTAGGGTTAGGGTTAGGGTTAGGGTTAGGGTTAGGGTTAGGGTTAGGGTTAGGGTTAGGGTTAGGGTTAGGGTTAGGGTTAGGGTTAGGGTTAGGGTTAGGGTTAGGGTTAGGGTTAGGGTTAGGGTTAGGGTTAGGGTTAGGGTTAGGGTTAGGGTTAGGGTTAGGGTTAGGGTTAGGGTTAGGGTTAGGGTTAGGGTTAGGGTTAGGGTTAGGGTTAGGGTTAGGGTTAGGGTTAGGGTTAGGGTTAGGGTTAGGGTTAGGGTTAGGGTTAGGGTTAGGGTTAGGGTTAGGGTTAGGGTTAGGGTTAGGGTTAGGGTTAGGGTTAGGGTTAGGGTTAGGGTTAGGGTTAGGGTTAGGGTTAGGGTTAGGGTTAGGGTTAGGGTTAGGGTTAGGGTTAGGGTTAGGGTTAGGGTTAGGGTTAGGGTTAGGGTTAGGGTTAGGGTTAGGGTTAGGGTTAGGGTTAGGGTTAGGGTTAGGGTTAGGGTTAGGGTTAGGGTTAGGGTTAGGGTTAGGGTTAGGGTTAGGGTTAGGGTTAGGGTTAGGGTTAGGGTTAGGGTTAGGGTTAGGGTTAGGGTTAGGGTTAGGGTTAGGGTTAGGGTTAGGGTTAGGGTTAGGGTTAGGGTTAGGGTTAGGGTTAGGGTTAGGGTTAGGGTTAGGGTTAGGGTTAGGGTTAGGGTTAGGGTTAGGGTTAGGGTTAGGGTTAGGGTTAGGGTTAGGGTTAGGGTTAGGGTTAGGGTTAGGGTTAGGGTTAGGGTTAGGGTTAGGGTTAGGGTTAGGGTTAGGGTTAGGGTTAGGGTTAGGGTTAGGGTTAGGGTTAGGGTTAGGGTTAGGGTTAGGGTTAGGGTTAGGGTTAGGGTTAGGGTTAGGGTTAGGGTTAGGGTTAGGGTTAGGGTTAGGGTTAGGGTTAGGGTTAGGGTTAGGGTTAGGGTTAGGGTTAGGGTTAGGGTTAGGGTTAGGGTTAGGGTTAGGGTTAGGGTTAGGGTTAGGGTTAGGGTTAGGGTTAGGGTTAGGGTTAGGGTTAGGGTTAGGGTTAGGGTTAGGGTTAGGGTTAGGGTTAGGGTTAGGGTTAGGGTTAGGGTTAGGGTTAGGGTTAGGGTTAGGGTTAGGGTTAGGGTTAGGGTTAGGGTTAGGGTTAGGGTTAGGGTTAGGGTTAGGGTTAGGGTTAGGGTTAGGGTTAGGGTTAGGGTTAGGGTTAGGGTTAGGGTTAGGGTTAGGGTTAGGGTTAGGGTTAGGGTTAGGGTTAGGGTTAGGGTTAGGGTTAGGGTTAGGGTTAGGGTTAGGGTTAGGGTTAGGGTTAGGGTTAGGGTTAGGGTTAGGGTTAGGGTTAGGGTTAGGGTTAGGGTTAGGGTTAGGGTTAGGGTTAGGGTTAGGGTTAGGGTTAGGGTTAGGGTTAGGGTTAGGGTTAGGGTTAGGGTTAGGGTTAGGGTTAGGGTTAGGGTTAGGGTTAGGGTTAGGGTTAGGGTTAGGGTTAGGGTTAGGGTTAGGGTTAGGGTTAGGGTTAGGGTTAGGGTTAGGGTTAGGGTTAGGGTTAGGGTTAGGGTTAGGGTTAGGGTTAGGGTTAGGGTTAGGGTTAGGGTTAGGGTTAGGGTTAGGGTTAGGGTTAGGGTTAGGGTTAGGGTTAGGGTTAGGGTTAGGGTTAGGGTTAGGGTTAGGGTTAGGGTTAGGGTTAGGGTTAGGGTTAGGGTTAGGGTTAGGGTTAGGGTTAGGGTTAGGGTTAGGGTTAGGGTTAGGGTTAGGGTTAGGGTTAGGGTTAGGGTTAGGGTTAGGGTTAGGGTTAGGGTTAGGGTTAGGGTTAGGGTTAGGGTTAGGGTTAGGGTTAGGGTTAGGGTTAGGGTTAGGGTTAGGGTTAGGGTTAGGGTTAGGGTTAGGGTTAGGGTTAGGGTTAGGGTTAGGGTTAGGGTTAGGGTTAGGGTTAGGGTTAGGGTTAGGGTTAGGGTTAGGGTTAGGGTTAGGGTTAGGGTTAGGGTTAGGGTTAGGGTTAGGGTTAGGGTTAGGGTTAGGGTTAGGGTTAGGGTTAGGGTTAGGGTTAGGGTTAGGGTTAGGGTTAGGGTTAGGGTTAGGGTTAGGGTTAGGGTTAGGGTTAGGGTTAGGGTTAGGGTTAGGGTTAGGGTTAGGGTTAGGGTTAGGGTTAGGGTTAGGGTTAGGGTTAGGGTTAGGGTTAGGGTTAGGGTTAGGGTTAGGGTTAGGGTTAGGGTTAGGGTTAGGGTTAGGGTTAGGGTTAGGGTTAGGGTTAGGGTTAGGGTTAGGGTTAGGGTTAGGGTTAGGGTTAGGGTTAGGGTTAGGGTTAGGGTTAGGGTTAGGGTTAGGGTTAGGGTTAGGGTTAGGGTTAGGGTTAGGGTTAGGGTTAGGGTTAGGGTTAGGGTTAGGGTTAGGGTTAGGGTTAGGGTTAGGGTTAGGGTTAGGGTTAGGGTTAGGGTTAGGGTTAGGGTTAGGGTTAGGGTTAGGGTTAGGGTTAGGGTTAGGGTTAGGGTTAGGGTTAGGGTTAGGGTTAGGGTTAGGGTTAGGGTTAGGGTTAGGGTTAGGGTTAGGGTTAGGGTTAGGGTTAGGGTTAGGGTTAGGGTTAGGGTTAGGGTTAGGGTTAGGGTTAGGGTTAGGGTTAGGGTTAGGGTTAGGGTTAGGGTTAGGGTTAGGGTTAGGGTTAGGGTTAGGGTTAGGGTTAGGGTTAGGGTTAGGGTTAGGGTTAGGGTTAGGGTTAGGGTTAGGGTTAGGGTTAGGGTTAGGGTTAGGGTTAGGGTTAGGGTTAGGGTTAGGGTTAGGGTTAGGGTTAGGGTTAGGGTTAGGGTTAGGGTT